>NW_017298703.1:1133805-1158228 GCF_001594075.2 Trachymyrmex cornetzi | reverse complement strand
TATATATATATATATATATAGAATGCATTCTAGCATTCACATTGCGATATACCATTATGATATTGTACAATTGACGAATAGTTTACGTATTAAATCATGCTATTATGACTATCAAATTTTGATACAGTCGATTAGCATAACATATTATAATAGTTGATGACAAAATTTACATAGAATATAGAATATAGAATATTCAATTGGCATTAATCCCGAGTGTGAAAAACCGCTCCAATTTCAATTTTACATTATATTCTAACCGCTCATTGATGATTTTTTAATGCTTTTTAGACGATAAATGTATAATCAATTGACGCCTCTCCAATTCGTACAGCGTCGTTTCATTATGCGATTATAATTTATTAATTACAAGTATCTCAGAGAAAAAAAAAATTGATTATTTCTCTTCCGAATTTTGCGAATTGTAAAATTAATAAAATTAGTACTAGATCTACATCATTCTCTCAGTTATTTTATCATAGTAGATTTCAATTTTCTACTACTATTTCCTTCGGATATATCCATCTTCCAATAACATCTCATGATATCTTTACCTATTTCTTACTACCACGCTATATTAATACTTGTGCTACTGATATAGAACATATACTAAATTTTAATTTTTTGTTGATCTCAATTATTTTGTATTGATCTTATCTCAATTATTTCGTAATATTTTCATTAGACGTTACCATTAAAACACAATAATTATATAAAACATAGCTTTTTGTACGCAAAAGACTAAGCTTTAAATTAATCTTTAAAAATAAGTTTTTAATTAACGTTGTGTGTCAGAAATTATTTACCATGTATTTAATTAATAAAAAAATTTAATTAATTTAAATTTTGTAATATGTAGACATAATAAGAGCAGAAATTTTGCATAATTACATTCATATAATATAAGAATTTAGCATTCTATTGTTTAATATTTAAAATTTTGTCTGTATTTTCTTTATTATGTATGATGTGAAATACAAGGAACATATATAGCATTTTTCAGGTTAAACTGAATGAAAATAGGTAGTTGTGATTTATAAGTTGAAAGATTAAATTCAACTAGCACGATTAAATTCAAATAGAAGAAAAAATTTTCTTTAATATCTGTTATATGTATAATTCTTATTGCGTCTTCTGCACACCAAAAGTTTAAGTTTCATTGGCTTTCCAGAAATAACATGTTAATAAAATCAGTGACTGTCAATTATCATTTTTTATTTATGACTGCAAATCTAAAAAGCAACAATTATTTTAAAAGTTTAACTCTAACAAGAGAAAAATAAAATTTCTGGTTTTTTCCGGCCATTATTTTATTTCAACGTTTCTACACAATATTATACGTATACGTATACCGCCAGTGGAAAACACAAAATTTTTACGAAATATCATGTTAGCTACATTATTTATAAAAAGTTATTTTTGAAATAAAATATATAACCATGGAGAAAAGAAAATATAATACGCGTAATTGTCACACGATTTTTTATTTTAAAATAAATTTGAATTTTATGCCGTATTATTGTCGTATTATTGTCGTATGTCATATTAAATATGTGTGTAGAGTAACATAGCAGTCTCGACATCGTTGCTAATATTTGAATGTGTTACATTATATTGTGAGATTGCAAATTCGAGTATTATTTGTAATGTAACGATGAAAAGCGAATACACGTATCAGAAATAAAATTATCTAGATACTAACGCGAATTTTCTCTTGTCAGTATTAGTTAATTGCACTCGGTGGTGCTTCAAACGAATTTCTATTAAATTTCGCTTACCATGTACGCACACAAAATCTAGGACAATCGCCACATTGGGCTTTTTGTTCGCTGCGCAATGTTATTTCGCTGAAATTTCGTTGGCTCGAATTTCACTGCGTGTGCAGCTTATCGTGCACAGTCACAATAAATAAAACTACTACTTCCGCTGTATAATAATTCTCATCGAAAAAATTAATATCGAGGATATTTTTGACAGCAGTTTCAATCTACCAATAAATTAATTAATCATTAAATCAAACAATTAAGGAAAAAGTCTATAAACGGTTGCGACTAAATCTTAGTATCTAATAACATTTTTATGTACTATATTTTACATACATCTTTTCAGTTCTTTAAACTGCGCGTCGATTATTATCGGATTTGTAACGCAAATTACAAATTGAAATAATTCCACAAATCTCTCTCAAATTGTTTATTGTCCTTCTATTTTTTCTTGTATAGGATAGTTACTAAATACACTAAAAGATATTTTACATGATTCCTCAAACAAACTTTAATTTTAATTCCTCAAACAAATTCAAGATGAAATCTTCATATAACCGTATGTCCGAAACGGTTTAGATTCAAAGATACAGAGTATCAAAGTTGAAAATTTTGTTTTTTTCAAAAATTACGAAAACCACCCAATTATTTTGATGAAACTTTGTATATGTTTAAAATTCAATCAAAATAACTCGAATGGTTTTCACAATTTTTGGAAAAAACTCAAAATTTTTCCTTCAACTTTGATACTTTGTATTTTTTAAATTAAGCCTTTTCGGACATATGATTATATGAAGTTTTCATCTCGAACTTTTTGAAAAATCTGCCTTAAAATTTTTTAGAATATTTAGTAGCCACTCTGTATACATTAATTATTGCGATTAATATTATCACATGCCGCGGTGATTGAATTGGGATGACACGAAATTTAAAAGATTCGAATTCGAATCTTGCTTGAGGTAATTTTTCGCAATAAGTTATTTACATTAAGTTGCTATTAGCATTATCATCTAAATATTCTAAATTGATTCAATTTGATTTATGAAATTATTATTTCAATTTATGATTGCGTTGCAAAATCAACAATTATCAGCGAGCTGTTCAAAGGATTGTAAAAAATGTACGTAAAATGTATACAGAAATGTTATTAGACACTAAGATCTAGCCGCAATTATTTATAACCCTTTTTCATTAATTGTTTGTTTATTCGTATAACAGTCTAGATAAACTTATTATTGTTAATTATATTTTATATCATTTCAAATAGTTGAATTCACTTTAAAATATCGATTTTTACTTGTATGTATACATATTTAATATAAGTGACTATTGATTGTACACTAATTGTAGAAATGGAGAAAATAATTGAGCAAAATAGAAAAATAATTTTATATAAATCAAAACATGAATTAAATGTTTGTGTCTGCAACATAAGCACGAATTTCTGTCGAAGACAATGATACTCAAGAAATATCCTTTTATCCATTCTTCGAATCCTATTTGCGATAAATGCACTTTGCATTTTCTGCAATGGTTCTTTTCTCCGCACATCATTTCCTACTCGACAGCAAAGTTTTCGAAATGCATTAGGAGTCTAGAGGTGAGCGAGAAATCGGCGCTCTTAATTCTTCTATAATATAATTCTCCTTAATGCATTCGTAAATAATGCATTCTCGGGTGCGCGTCGCGTTCAAAGTACGCCATCTCGGCTCAGTTCACCGACGTATTTCAAATGTCATCGTCGACATTAAAATTGCCTCTAGAATAGCGTAATGGTGGCGAACTGTGAAGGTGAGACGTCGATTACGAACGGTGAAACTCTCGCGGCAACAAGCGGCTTAGTTCGCCGCGAACAACGGGTAATCCCCAAACGTGCTTGCCTCCCTCTTTCTCCTTCTCGATTACGTTCGTTCTCTTCTCGAACATGAAACGAGATTACGTCTGACGTGCTAGACGCAACGGAGTTATTCACTTCCGACGTAATACAACCGCTTTATTCGACGGTACCATATTCCACGTCCGCGCTTCGCCGTGTACGATATTGCGTCTACATTTCTTGACGATCGCCCTTCCTCCGTCTTCGGTTCCATACCTTCAATAAAGCGCATCGTTCCGTGCGCCCGCTTCTCCAGAAATAATGCTCGCAATATACTGCGAATGAGTTTCGCTGAAGAGTGATCCTGTCAAGATAATTTCACAGAGAATCTGCGTAAGTGATTCTGATAAGATACCGAATTTCTTAGATCTTGATTCAGATATAATAACCTATTTTAATTTGGATCGCTTGCAATAATTTAAATCATCTAACAGTTGCAAAAAGTGCTGGTAATAGAGGACAAACGATTTAATGCATAATGAAACAGAAATATTAAACTCTAATAATAACTTGTCATTAAGTATACATTTCCCTGTGTAACAAGAAAAATTAAGTTTTTAATTTTTAGTTAAAGAATTAATTTTTTTTTCTATTTATGGTACATCAATTGTTGCACAATGAATTGCAGAAATTCTAGATTTTAAAAGAAGTTAAAGAGTAGCCAGCATACACCGCGTGATTGAGTTGATTAGTCGGAACTTGCGGGCTTGATCGTTATCACGTATCAGCCCCGAGTGGAACGCTCATCACCGTGTCAGAGACGAATGCTCGAGAATGCAATCCATTCACCACCTAACATGCTTTCCACTGTAGTAGATGAGAAAAGGCAGCGGAAACGAAAGGAGATGCGGTCGGCGTTACGAACGATTGCTAAACGAGCACGAAGAAACCCTGCGAAAGAGGAAACGGAAGTAAATAGCTAATCGGCGAGATACGGAAGAGGGGAAAAAAAGTGCAATCGGCTTTCAATCGCGTCGGTGTACGTGGTTTCGCTGAATGACATTGACTAGTAACCCAACCCCAGAAATAAACGTTCGCTCGGTGTGCATCACACTGGCTGGGCGAATTCTTGACTCGTCTATAACGCCTAAAGGGCGAACAGAGAATGCGAGAGAGGGAGAGAAGCGGTATAGATATACATTGTTGCTGAAGGAGAGTGCGCGTTCAGTCATTGAATGCCGCACGAGCAGAATCAAGTGGGCACTTACCGACGATTGTTTAGATCAGCAATAGCTTGTGCATTGAGTAAGATGACAGTCGTTTTAGGATAAAGTAAGAAGCTGTGATATTGTGTCCTTTGTTTGAATTACATAAAAAGATGATATAAGATGTAAACAAAAAAAAACTTAACCAAAAAGAATTAATCTAGTTTCTATTATCTTGCTTCTGTGCTTATTGTGCATTATACTTGTCTTTACACTTCGTGCAAAACTACGTTATAAGAGATAATTTTCTTCTCTTTTCACAATTTTTAATTTTTAATTTTTAATTTTTTGTATAATTGTTTTTAATAATTAGTATACATTATATAATATATTCATACATGAAACATAAAATGTTCAAGTACTAATTCAATTTAATTGTTAAAAGTTTCATTGTACGTTAACAACATGTCTAATGATGTACATTAAATATTTGCAAAAATGAATTATTTTAAATTTTTTCTGGATAGGAAATAAATTTTACGTCTATGAAATAATATTTTTATTAAAAATTGCTTAAATTAAAAATTATAATTTTATCATTCAAATTGATAAATCCAAAATACTTAATTTTTTCATCAAATTAAAACTTTTTTTATATTCGTGGTTTAATAATATCTAACTAAGAAAAGATGCAGTTAAATTAAAACGAGTGTTAAATGTTTCGTTTAAGTACAGCTTTTTTAAGTGCTGATGGCGGTGCCAGCATTGACGAGACAAAGAGGCACAGTAAAGCTTAATGAGCAAAGGCTCGATTAGGAAACAGTACAAATTGAATTCCAACAGCAACATAGCGGCTGATTCAACTGATCCATCCACACCGGTTGCTGGTTCGACGACTATAGGAGCACAGAAGCCGGTCCATTATCGGCCACGAGGAAGATCGTTAAATCATTGCTGTGGTAATGGCAATTGCGCCCCTCGCGGTTCATTAACACCAACATATCGCCCACTATATCATCATAACGTCGATTAGCTTGAGAACGGAATGACCAATGCTATTTTATCATTTCAAGTTCAGAAGTAAACAATATGTAGATATATATTCTCTTTCAATATGCAGAATAATTTTATTTATAGAGAATTTTTCTCTATAAATACTTTTATAGAGATTAGAATATAATCATAATTATATAGAGAAGCTGCGTCAATGATTATGTACTTATAATATTCAACAATAAGTACATAATCACTAATCAGTGATATCTTATTGATAATTAAGGATTCATGCTGATAAGTAATCATTGTGTAAATGTTATATATTTATTTATATATGTATATAATATGATAACAGCATTTAAATGATTTTATTTACTTATTTATTGAAATTACAAATAAAGAACATATATAGTTTTTTGTCTCTCTTTCTCTAATTCAAATTTTGTTATTAAGAGTGATAATTTTATATGAATTTGTAAAATGTTTGCTTCTAATGGCTTACCAAGGATTCTTTCATTTCGCTAAAATAGGAGAAAATAGCACGCCAGAAGGAGCAGTCTACGTCCGCGCAGGAATGCGAATCGAAATACCTGACAATTCGATTTCGACACGGGCAATACGAACTGTCCGAAAGTTCAAAGCGAGATTGGATAGATTCATCTTCGCGTTTAACTGTAATAATTGGAGCGTCTCGTTCAGAGACATTTCAAATGTGAAAATGATAGAGCAATTTTTAATGTAGCATTATTTTCATAGAAAACTATTAAAAGTGTTTCTCATGTGTATTGTATACTGAAATAATGTCGCCTCATCGACATAATTTTTATTGAAGAGGGATTTAGTATATTTATAAAATACGATAAAGGTTAAATATTATGTTATTTAGACTATGTTTTGCCATTTTTTTACCACAAAATTAATTGAAGTGACAATAATTGTTCTACAAAAATAAGTGAAGAGAAAAGGCGGAGAGCACCATATTCGATCAAGGCGGATCTTAGTGTCTAATAATATATAGTGAGTGCAAAAAGTATTCGTACAGAGAAAATATTTTTTAAAAAAACTTTATTGTCAAAAAGTAAATATTATCCAGCAAGAAATGAGTCATCGAATTGATGTCGAATCGATATAAATTCGATGATTACAACACCAATTTGACGTCAATTCGATGTTTAATTAACGATCATTTCTTGTTGGATAATTAATAATTTATTCATAAAGAATAAAATAGATCATATGTTTCTTAAAATTATATATACCAAAATGATGTGTATTAACTCTATACAAAATATATTATCTGAAAAATAAGCGAAGATTAAAAATTGTATTGTTTGAATGCTCAAAAAGTATTCGTACAGACGAGAAATTTAGCTTCTAAAATCAGGAATACATGCGAAGCTCATTTGTTTATGTTAGAACAGAATGTATTCATTGTATAAAATTGCTAATTAATGTTTATTTTCTACAAAAAAAGACTTTTTTATAACAATTTCCTTATACCAATACTTTTTGCTCTCACTGTATGTGTGTTTTACAATTTCCAATTCGAACTGTGCACTGATTATTTGTCGATCTTGAAACACAAAGTCTGTCTTTTATTCCTGCTCTCTCTGAGCTGGTGCACACGGTGCAATAAGTTAAAGTGAAATAAATACACGTTTGTTTTATTTCAATTTATTGCACCATGTGCATCAGTTCAGAAGTACAGAAATAATAAACACATCTACAGTCTTAAACTAAAGTTGGAATATGTAATATCACAAATTAAATTGTCAATCAATTTAATATTATTGACGCTAAGTATCTTTAAAGCAGTGTAAATAATTTATTATGAAAAATATCATCTCAGCCGAGATTTTCCGAATTCCCTGTGGGCATTTTATCAATTCGACTATCAATTCGAGGCATATGGTGATATTAATTACAATAAAAGTACATGTAGAAAGAACGTTATTTTTCAGGGGACGTAAATAAACGTAACAAATGAAATTTATGATAATAATAATTATTTCTATTAATTGTTTCAAATAAAATAGTAATTAGTATTTTTTTCTATATTCTAAAGATAATCCCTATAAAAATAATATTTTTTATTTAAATAAACATTTATTTTATATTATATAATGTAATTATGATATTCCGATAATTTTAACAGTTAATTACTAAATAAATCATAGTTTACGCAAAAGTAATTGGCGTAATTTTCTTGCAGTTGATACTTTTTAAATAAGAATTGCTTCTTTTTATTTTACCATCTGAAATAATATGCCGTTTGCGATAGTAATTTGTTACCATTTTGCGGAAAATCACGGTGCGAAAAGTATTAGTTATTTCCACAGTTCATCCAATGCGAATCAAAGAGACTCACTGGTCTTGTGCTTCTTTTTACTTCATTTTTCTACTCCTTGCAATCGCCTTCGGTTCCTTTGAACTACGCATAAGATGGTACCGGAAAGTAAAATATTTCCGTCGTTGGGTTGACTGAATGAGGCTGTCGCTCGTTTGACGGAATCGACGCCAACGTTCACCCACCTCCGCTGTCTTTTTTCGATTTTCCTTTTCCTTCGTCGAGTACTCTAATCAGGACGCCGCTGCTCTCCTAGTGAATTTTGCATTTTCGCCGTTGAAAATGGCAGGACTCCGCTGAGGAAAGAACTCGGGCGAGAGAAAACCAACCTTGCTCTAACACCGTGAAATAACTGACGACGTAAGCTACTTCCCTCCGGTTTACTAGACTCACAATGGAAATCTGAGACTGAGAAAACCTGATGTTTATCACTTTCAGAATGCGAAAGCTTATTAAATGTTCCTCTTTCTTTGTTTTTCAATCTCTCTTGTACGTTCACATCTTGTTGTGTAAACAACGGATTTTATAAATTAAGAAATTAAACTCTAGAATAAATTTTATGTTTTAATAAGAAAAATGCGTCTTTTTCAAGCAATCGTCATTGTACTAGTTTAGACTTCAAATTGCGTTTAGATAATTATTTTAAATCAAGTTCTGAATGTTTGTATAGTAAATTGATTTCCAACAAGTAGATAAAAAATTTTTCTAGAAATTCCTTTCATTATTTTTTTAATGGAATATATTAGAATATTATTTTTATTTCTTTATGTAACATTCATATCTTCTTTTATATGTATAACGATCTTACATTTAAACATTTTACAGGTATACGTAAATCACGAAGTCTATTAAAGCAAGTAAAAACATGTGTCAGATTTGCATGAATATATGTATTAATTAAAATTGTTATAATGATTGTAAATTTATCAGAATATTTTGAAGTACTATTATGAAATACTATTATTATGAAGTATTATTATACCAGAAAATTTTGAAGTACTATTATGGAATAGCAATATTGAAGTTGGTGATTTATAACAAATCGAAGCTTGATGATGCGACACACATACGACGAATAGATTCTAATTGAAATTCTTACTCTGACGAGAGAGAGAGAAAGAGAGAGAGAGAGAGAGAGAAAGAGCAAATAGCTTTAGGTATGCAGTGGCTTTTAAATTGTGTCCTCTGTGCACCATTGCTGAAAGCCCTTTGATCGAGGATGTCAAAGTCAACCTACGCGACCGTAAATTATTATCTAGTCATTAATATTTCACGAAATCCGTAAAGAACTTCAGGAAATCCGTCACGTAGAAATAATTCTATCTGTTGATTATATGTTTTATTTTCTATGGATCTCTAAAAATTGTTAAACGTTTGGTTTCTAGCACAGTCAATAAAATTTAATGCCACACATTCAGTATAATACTTACGTAGAAATCATCCTTTTGTAGATACGTCTACATCATATTAGATATACTGGATATATTTAAGATACAAATAAAGTGCAATTGTTTTCTGATGTGTACATCAAAAGAAAATTTCATTTTCGCTAGCTTTCATACTTTTCTTTGGGACATACTTGTGCGTTTTGTTCGCCCGCAGCGACGGATTTATCGACTTTCTCACGAATGTTCTCTCGTTTGAAGCGTAAAAACGCTTCGTAGTCGCGGATATTTATTTTCTGTTCGCGAACCCTTTCGAAAATAAAAGGAAACTCGGTGATGGGCGATGAGCAAGATTCCACCACATCCTATACAAAGAATAAACAAAACGTTTTCGAGAATAGAGAACAAATCTAGCGGCAAATATTGAGAGGATGTGAAACGAACAAAAAAGAAAGAGCGTAGTGTCGCAAGGTGCAGGTGTTCGCGAATGACAAATATTGAGAAAACGAAAGAGTTGCGAGAATTCATGAAACAA
The DNA here is from genome assembly GCF_001594075.2 of Trachymyrmex cornetzi. Lineage (NCBI taxonomy): Eukaryota > Metazoa > Arthropoda > Insecta > Hymenoptera > Formicidae > Trachymyrmex > Trachymyrmex cornetzi. The sequence continues at coordinate 1,148,184 of NW_017298703.1, read as the reverse complement.
CAAGCAAAGAGACGGACAGACAGATAGACTGAGAGAGAGAGAGAGAGAGAGAAGAAGAGAGACAGGGAGGAAGGGAAGAAAGGAGAGGAAACGAAGAGAAAGAGCGAGAACTCTCGTTAACCCAAAAAGCCCGAGAGCTATACAATCCCGGAGCTTTCAGCCGCACCCCCTTTACGAAACTTCGCGCTTATTAAGAGAAATTCAAAAAGTTTTAGTTCTTTTGCGTTAAGTTCAGAACTACCGCACTGTGGGTATAGCACCCGATGCATACAGATACAACTGAATGTAACAGCAAATGCACCTTGGTCGTGAAAGCGATCTTCTGTACTATATCGTGATGAAAATGCGAAATCAATATAATCTTTCGGCTGAAAATTGCTTGAGTTTCTCAATGGTTTCAATAATATTTTTAATTAATTAACAAGAAAAGAAAACTTCAAACTTCTAAAATACAGCTTTATAATTTTCTGAAATACAATTTTATAATATTGTGATACATATTTATTGTATATCTTTTGCCTCTACTAAAAATTTTAATATTTTTCTAGATTCCATTAATATTTCTTTTTTTTACTCCTCTAGTTATAATTACAGTGCAACATAAAATGTGAAATCTATATAATCTTTTGACTGAATGTAAAAATTAATCAATAATTTTAATTATATTCTTTTTTTTCTAAATTTTTTAAATAAATTAAAATAAAAAAAAAAGATCCTAAAAAACGCCTACAATATAGTATTACTAATAAATAATTTTTTAATAGTACGTTCTTTTTCTATTAAAAATTTGATGTTTTTCTAGACTTCATTAATTTTTTTCGCTACTCCAGTTATAATTGCAGTGCAACGTAAAATGAGAAGCACGAAATGTTGAAATTACCTTGATTAGAGCGACAACCGTTAATCCCACAATCTAAAAGGACCATGTTTGCTCGTCGATGAAGGTAGAGGTAAAACAGCTATGAGAGGCAAGAAATCCGTGAAGAGAAAGGTCACGAAGGCAGATTTTGCGCGATGAGTGCCAGCTTTAATGAGGCTATTATTCTGGCTAAAGTTTGTGTATACGTACCTTGGACAAAGTGGTGGGATGAGGATAGAGGTTGACGAGGCAGCTCTGCCGTCTAAGCCGGTAGTCCCAACGTGTCTCCAAATGCGGAATTTCCATGGTGTCGCAAATGCTCTGCACGTGAGATGCCGTATGTGCGCTCTGCGGTCCAAAAATCGCTGCCACGCCGCCTCGCAGTAGATGGCACACTGTAACAAACGTCAAGGTATAAATGCGATCAGTAAGAATTGTTGTTAAAATGCGAAAGTATAGAATAAATGCGAAAGTATAGAATTTCTTATATCAAAAAATATATCGCTGGCATTCTATTTTTAATCATATTTTTAGTCATTTAGCAATTTTCTCAATAAAAGACATAAGGACAAAAGCTATATGAGTAGCCAAATATCTTTTTTTTCCAATAAGATTATATATAATACTTTTCCATATATAACTTTTACCTTCTATTTCCAAATTTATTTGTTTGAACAAATGTAACAAACATTCATTCATTTTTGTAAATCTTATATTTTATGTTTACAGTATCATTGTGTTTACTGCATTAAGCAGGCAGATTTTTTTAGCAAAGTGTAAATATAAATATATTGATATTTATCTGTGTAGGTATTAGAATAACTCGATTTGTAACTCATCCTACGACCATAAATATGAAACGCATAGTGTCAGTTTGTCTGCGCAAATTGAAATTGGGAGGTGGCACATGGATCGATTAATTAGTCAGCTCGCTTCTATTATGATAATGTATATGTAGATGCGAGCGTAATACGCAGATACGCGAGCAAGATAAGCATGACGTGAACGCCAGGGGCCGTGTACTGTAATGTTAAGCTGAACGAAACGGAATGACCTGTCCCATCATAATATATCGATCATGTCACCATCAACTAATGTGATTAAGGTCGTTTCGCACATCGACAACGTACCGTCCGTATCATATGGAACCTATTATCGATTAATCACCGTAACTCAGGTAAACTTAGTAGCGTAACACCGCGTGCAGCTTGTCGGACGATCTCGCGATCTCACGAGCTCTCCATTCGCCAGTTGTGATAAACGACTTGGTATTAGCGAAACGTTCTGAGCCAGGATCTCGCAATCCGCCGGGATCTTGCACTGGCTCGATGCATAAACCCCTGTCAATCTCTCCCATTCACTCCCAATTTCATTTAGCGAATAAATGTTTTTGTTACCTATGGCATGGTTGATTTCGTTCAGATTGCATCAAATGCCCTTTCATGACAATGCCCCCTCTTCTTTTCCAATGACAATGACGATAAATCATCATGCCAAACATCGAATATCACGAGTTTCTTGTTTCTCTTGAGCTAGCATATCAAATTCGCTTCCATTCTTTTATATATATAATCTTTGTAGTATAAAAAGAATAGCATTGCTGTTTTGAAGGAAATCCGCGTTCTCAAGTTGCATTTCCTTCAATTACAACATCGCAGTTATCCAATTTCGTCATCGTCGATTTTAGCTCATCTTGGTTTATCCAAACTATCTCGGTCAGAGTAGACGATCGTGGATAAGTCATAATAAGAATTTTTTGCTCGTGCAAACTCCTCTCTCGATAAGCGCAAGCGGGTAAACTTTAGAAGAAAATTGTCTCGGCGCTCCGCCGAGTACTTGGCGGAAGATTGCTTTGGAACTCGTTTATGATACCTTTCATTAATAAAAAAAGCATAAAAACAAAACAAATATCTACAAAACAAATATCAACAAAAAATATATTTTGACCATTATCGTCGTTTCTAGAGATCGTCGTATACGTGAAAGTTGCTTGAAAGGTCATCTCATCTAACGACGAACATCGTTACGATGGCGATACGATTGTACCTTCTCGTTAAATCGACATTTTTCTCGTAGCTGCCATTTACTTTTACTCATACTGGTAATTAAATTCTGTGATGTGAGTACAAACCATCCTAACGAACTGACATTAATTTTTCTCGTCTTTCTCGCCTCCGATTTGAACCGCAAGATAATTATTCCTTTTCTCTAACATACACGACGAAAGAAAAAGAAAAAAACACGCTTTAAAAGTATTAACGGTTCATAACCCAGCATGTCATTGCTACTAATAATTATATTTTTTATATAGCTGAGAATATTATTTTATTTAAAAGAATCTTTTTCTCCAATATATCTCATTAATTACCGGTTATATCTAAAATTGTACTATTTTTTTCATAAGATTTTATAATTATTTATCATATACATGTGTGTATATGAAAAAGGAACCAAAAATGTATTTAATAGTATAATAATTTATTATAATTCGTAAATTAATATAAAGTAATATAATGTGGTATGAAATAACTCATTAAAAATAAAATAAAAATAACATTTCATTAAAACTTAATAAGTTTAGAATTTGTAATAAATTATTAATTTGTAATAAAAATTTGCAGTATTATTATTCTCATTATTGACATATAATTCTTTTTAATTTTTAACATTAAATACTTTCCTCTACAATATTTTTGATGATAGTAAATTATATAGTGAAATATCTATTCTTTTAAGAAAAGGACTTAGTACTACAGAGAATCAAAGATAACAACAAATAAAACTCAGCAACGTTAAATAGTAACTAATAAAGTTTTCAGAGTTTGTATAATAAACAATTTAAAACTTACTAAACAGAATATAAATTTCCATTTCCTGTAAACAAACTTTAAGCTCGGAGATAATTCGATCTTCTTATTAACGTTTCACTAAGCCAGAATCATCTCCAAATCTGAAGAAGAATCTGGAACTGAGAGATACACCTTTAATTCACCTTCCGGCGAATATATATTAATAGCATCACCGACTTTTCTGAAAATTTGATAAAATCGCTTTGTAAAAGAGCAACATCTGAATCGCAATAGAGCATACAAGCGCGAGTAAGTTATCAGGCCAGCTGTAATCTGGAATTACCTTTTGATTATTTATTCCGAGGGAGAACCATCTAGTGTCCCCTACAAGCTGGCTCCACTCTGACGAAAAGATCGTGTTAGAGGAGAAATGAGAGAAAGAGAGAGAGATAGAGAGGAGAGTACTTGGGGGATGGTTGCGCATCTCTCGGTTTTTTTCCCCTCGTATTTCAAATCCGTATACCTTACCGCAGTCGGAATCTTTATAATCGGTGGACAAAGTCGGTTTCTACGGACATAGGAACCTCAAAGTAATACCCAGACAGCGCTGGCGGCGTTTTAAGGTTGAAATATGATATGCGCTATATTGAAATTCCGAATGCAATTTCGTCGGGTGGCCTCGGGGCGCTCCGCGAATGGCCATATACATCGATACGTATATCGAGAACTCCGATTTTTTCTTCTTTTTCTTTTTTTTTCTCCAGTTGATCACAGCATTCTTGAGGTCTCGACAATCTCTTTCCCGAGGTGGGCCCAGAATCAATTCGAGCTACATTGTTGCCCACGAGCAATACGCGCGTTCGTCTTTTGATCGCTTTGAGATGCAGGTTGTGCGATGGAATGAATTGAGAGAACTTTGCATATCGATCGTGCTGTCAATTCAACAGAATAACGTAAACAGGGATTGGAGAACTGAATCATACTATACAAGCACGCATGTATAGATTCATAATTAATTTATTATGATGATTTATAGAGAAATTTAATTGTTAAAGATGAAATTTTAATCAAGCTTATAAATGCTTCATTACTTTTCCAAGCTATTTTTCTCGAGATGTCTAGATTTATTCTATTATTTTGAATTTTTGTTCACGCGTGTAATCATCCTTTTTTGCATCATATATTTCTATATTTAAGATCTAACGTCATGGTATAATTTGAGAATAAATGACAACATAAATTTATAATAATAACAGAACTAAATTAATACAATAATTTAAATTGAGTTATAATAAGATTATTAGCGTATGTAACTTACTTAAATTACGAAATTTTTTAAAATTTTCTTTCTGATATATGTTTTTTGTGTCTTCGATCTACCATTTTTGATGCTTTTGATTAAAAAACTAATTTTTTATGTATGTTCTATTTAAAATTCCATCACACAATATGCATTCGGAGAAAACAAGCTCATCAAAAACAAAATTTTAAAATTTTTTTAGTTTTTCAATTTAAATATGATTACAAATTGTAATAAAATTGTCAAAAAGTGAAGAGATAAAATGTAAATTAAAGCGTGTTTTTATTTTTTTTCCCGTATATATTTAAATTTTATTTCTGTATCATAAAATACACCATATTATCGTTTAAGTGGATATTTTTGACTCTCAAAAATGTTGTTCAGAAAATATTATAATTTTACAATATCTGTACATGTAAATAATAATATATAGCACAAAATATAATATAAAATGTTTTTTATAAAACTTTATATTTTATATCTTTAATTTTCTTTCTCGAGTCAGTCCACAGTTAACTAGAAATGAAAAATCATAATAAATGATTAATAGAGTAATGTTGTAAATACTAGAAAAATATATACGGTTAATTTGTGTTTCAATGTTTTTGAAATATTTTATTTTGGTCAACGAAACGTACAATTTTATATATTATTTGTTTATTAACTTGCACTGTTGCATACAATTACTGATAGTTATTTAAAGAATAAAACAAGAAACAATCGGTATAACGATGGTTTTCTTCATTTTAGGATGTACACAATACTGAAAGTCTAGGATTACTATTTACGTTATATTACTGTATTCATGTTATTACATTTTATTTACGCATTCCTAGAGATAATATTGCATCGCATTGCAATCATTTCTGACAAAGTTGCTGACCGTTCTTCGTTAACATGGATTTCCATCTTCGGTTCTTGTTAGACGTTAGTGTAATACAGTGTTTACTTCTATGCTCTATAAGCATCTTAGACACAACTCGCGCTCTCACTGGCAGGCAGCTGGATACATATTGTAAGTGCAATGGAGTTGACATGGCATCCAGTTGCTTTGGTTGTATCATTGTGTCCTGGCTTTGTGCACAGATAGGATTATCACTGGGTAATATATCAAAGCCAGTTGGCGAGCGACCCCGGCACCGAGTAATATCTAATCCTGCGATTCTCTCTTCCTCCCTTCTCGAGTCCTTCTATACGAACCTTGATCGTGCCTGTTCATTGTCGACTGTAATTTCATCCTTCACCTCAAAACCACTAACTGGTGTCGTGACAATGACACTTTATATTCACGTTTTATTTCCTACTTATTAAAGCGATAGAAACATATATAAAATTGTATCAAACTCTTATGTATGTTCATTTAGATAAAAAAATAGTAATAAAAAACACCTAAGTTTAGATTTTTTGTTAAACTGTTTTATAAATAATAATAACATAATAGCATTAATTTTAATGTGTTCTCTCTTAGTGTGAAATAAATAAAATATACGACTTCTGAATATTTTCAATGTATCATACACTTTTAAATAATAAATCTTTTTAATACACAAATAACAAATAAATATATTTAATTCTTAAAAAAAGATTAAAAATCTAAATAGCCAAATTTTAAAATATTTTGAAAGTTTCATGTGAAAAACAATCCTTACGAAACCAATAAAAAGATATAAAAAATGATTACATAAAAGACTTCATATTTTTATTTACTTCATATTTTAATTTGACTTTATATTTTAATTTGAACTTAAATCTATTACATAATTAAAGTGCAAGACTTCCTTATCTAGTATTAGTGTATGACTTCTAAAGTATTTTATATATGCAATTCTCTCGTTTTTCTTGCCATTTCCTCGACGTTGCACGGTCGACATTCTTACTATCTGTTCTTAGGAAAGTGATGTTTCTATTCTCTTGGGGCTTTTCCTCGTCAGTTTCATTCAAGTATTTCAGTACGTTTGGTGGTCACAAGCCATAATTTCGTACTCTTTTCTCTTTCTTCGGAATGAAATTCTCTCTCTCTCTCTCTCTCTCTCTCTCTCTCTCTCTCTTTCTCTCTCTCTCTTCTTGTTCTTCTTCTTCTTTATTCAAGATTAGGGCATTCGATAGCACAATATCTACATTGCATGCCTTTCCTCTATTTCCTTTTTATTCCCAGATTTATATTCTCAATCTGACTTGCGGGCACATTCAATTCTTATTTTTCGGTTTGATTTGCGAGTTGAAACTTAGCTTCGACGCAACTTAGCCGGCGAAATGCGCAGGTCTACGGATGAGCCGGCAAAATATGAAACAGCTTGAGTTAATGCGCTCACATAGCCCAATATCTTGGAAGATTTCCGAAATCTACTTTCACTCTTCATAAATTTATCGGATTGCGCAGCTTAACGATCAACGATAAAGATCACGAGAAAAGTCGTAGCTCCCGGATATCAACGCGGTTAATAAGATATTGTGTTTTACGACTTGATACTTCCGGCACCTGAGACATTTATAACTTCTATTAAATTCTATTGAGTTCTATTGAATTCTTGTCGACTTGTTGAGGACGAAAAGTCCAGCTCGACATTTTCACGAGACGTGATATCGGAACCGGTCGGCCTCGATCCGCATTACTTCGAGACAGTATCAGAATAAGATATCGGTAATATCGGCTTATATATATCTTGTTCATGTTTCTTTCGGTTTCGTTGATTCTGTGATGTATATTCGCAACACGTTTCTACTTTTAATCTTAGAAATAGTCTTACTTATTATAACTATTATTGCTTAATTCTTATAATATTACTTAAATACTGAAAAAAGAGTCTGGTACACTAATAAGAATTCTAATGAAAAATGGACAAATTAGAATTTTATATAGTTAAATATCTATCATAATTTTAATTGAAATAAGCAGATGTCCAATAATGAAGAACGGAATTCTAATTGATATGATCACGGAATCTACTGGTTCGTTAATTTTCAACTAGAAATTTTTCTCAGTGTAATTATTTTTATAACTACGTATTTTTAGACAATAATAAAAAAATTTACTTACTTTGACTGTATAACAACTAACTTTCAAACTATTTTTGTACGCAGGAGTCAAGAGCCATTCAGCGGACTCGAATTCTTTTGATTTGAATTATTCGAGGAAATTAAGCGAAATTAAATCATGTTTTTTAACAATCGAAAACTCATAGCCTAATCAGCTGCTTTAAATTATTCTGTTCCTTATATACAGATCATGTAAAAGTAATCCTATCTCTTACGGATTATTTGAAAGTAGTTAATCCAAAATGGTCATTAAACCAGACTAAGCAAATCGATGAGCTAATTAATCGTCTTTTTGCTCATATCTCGAAATTCGATGTGTACTGATTCGTACCCATCGATTCTGCGAGCGAGAAAATGGCAGGATTATGTTAATTCGTTCGTCAGCGACGCGCGATCGCGAATGCTACTAGATGCTGCATCCATACATTTACAAGATAGGTGAAGAGGAGAACCGGCAGGGTACAGATACAAGGTAGGAAACTTGTAGAGAGAGAGAGCTTCGAGAGTGATTTTAATCCCTTCGCAATGAGGACCGAATTGTCCTTTAATCTTCCTAATGCCGTTCTCGGGAAACTAACTGCTACATTCAGAAGCGGGTGAAATGTGGGTGAAATCGTTGAAGGAAACGAATATTTTCTTACATGGAATTTAACTGTCCATTCTCCGACTGAAACCCGTCAAGCGCAAAATCGTGATTTTACTTCACTGTGAAACTGAAAAGTCTCCGACTCCTATTTTACTGCAATAGGTAAGATTGTTTCGATTCCTGTCATACGCAAGCAAAACTCTTCAATGCCATCGTAAATACAGTGCATCTGTGGTAAATATTAGAATATAAAATATCAATAAGTTATAAGTTTTTAGTACATCTACTTATAATGATAAAATTGCAAATACGTGTGTTTGAAAATATATATGCGTATCACATATATTAAATCTGCATGTACATTATAAAGATTATGTAGAAAAAAGAATAATTCAAATTTTAAATAAAGGTAATTCATATTTTAAATAAATACTATAGATCTTTACTTAAAATATCTGCAATATTTATATTATAAACATACATATTCACGACAGTAGTCAATAGTTACTAATAGTAGAAAGTTTCAACTCTTGTATCCTTTCCAACTAAAGTACAAGTAAACAGAACTCTTGTAAGAGTTATAATTACTGCTTCTGCTGTTTACAAACCGTGTTATTGCACATAGATTACAGTGCTTAAGGCATGAGTTGGGTATAGTCCAGGGCGAAAAATTTTAAGGACAGGAAATTTTAAAAAGAATTGAATAAATAGTGCATTTCCTAAGATCTTTTAAGAAAAATAAAATTGTTAAGTTGTTACAACATAATTCTTAAAAATTTTTTTTATCCATTTAATTTTTATTAAATGATATCACATCATGAAGGGATGCTCGAAATATTTCAGCCCATGGACAGAATACGACTTTAAAGCAGTTCTGCATGAATACCTATATGCATTTGGCTTTATTCTTATGGTATTTAAATCGTTTAAAAGCTCATTTATATTTGAATACACTTTTTGTTCTAGATATTGTCGATATTGATATTGTGTATATCAAATGTTATAAAATATGTTTTTTTAAGTTTATCGTAACACAAAAAATGTTCTTGTCACGAGATGTCCAATATACTAAAAATTTTATGTTAATTTAAGATTCTGAGTAGATTTATAATATTATCGCCGATTGAAGATTAAATACGCGGTTTTCCTTCGCTGGGGTTGGACCGACTTTGGCAAGAGGAATTTACGTTTATCGCCGATTCGCCGAAGCGGCATGCGGAAGAAGATCTCCTCATGGCCGAAGATCGATAGACGTACAAATAATGCATTGCTCATCGAACAAAGAACCCTTCCTCGTGCGAAACGCGCTTTATCACGTCGCGGTATGATTTCGATGTGAAGATAAAAGCGACTAGCCGTAGAAAGAATGGGAATGGAAGATGTCAGCGTTACGAGATCGGTGATGGTTTAACTTCTTTTGAAAACCTTGAAAACAACACAAGTACATCGGTTTTTAAACGGATGTAAAGTTAAGTTTAGTTTACTTTTGATGATTGATAGAATAATCTTTATTAATTCATTCATGGTAATAAGTCGAAAATCATATTTTTTAAATTGTGTCACTTTTGAAGTAAGAGAACGAAATTATTAATTCAATGTCAAAGGACACAATACGTAATTTAAGTTATTTCGATTAGAATATTCCATCTTACACTATTAAGTTATATTAAGAAGACTTTGAGAGCGTGTAATATAGCGGAATTTCGTTACCATAATTAAGATGTAATTAAGAACCTGTAGAGTTTTCAAGTGACGTAGCTATACTATTAGAATCTAAAAGTGGCAATTCTTTATTCCTCTATCTCTTATTTCAAGATCATCGTAATCAATCGGTAATTCAAGCTTTAGCTCTTTCGTGCCTTCTTCTGTTATCGCGAATAAGTTCGTCCTTATCATGCAATTACATTACAAAGCTCGGTTTATTCTCATGGTACTGTCGTTCATGCAATTCTTAGCGACGACTTCGGCAGTTCTCCTGACTTTCAGTAACTCGATATTGAGCAGCCCGTTCTTGGCTGCTTCTTCATTTTGTCTCGTTTAGCGTTTCCATGGTAACTTTAACCCTTTCGTCGCTGACACGAATGCTATGAAGACAGTATTAAAGTTAAATTCTAATATAGTTTTAATAACACGTTTAATAAAATGAGAATTTTTCCTTTTAATATGTGTATACTTAATTTTTTTATTAATGTATTTAATATTAATATAAATATGATTTTTCAAACGTTTATATTAAGTATTTATTAAGAAAAATAAGATTAAGTAAATTAATATACAGGCGCAAATATTGCATATTTTAGGATTTTGAGTTTGAGAAATTAAATATAAGATACATATATTGTATATGTATATTCATACATTGAAAGAGTTAAATCAAGGAATAGGGATGAGCTTTACTGTTCCAATCATGTTGAGAGAGAGAGAGAGAGAGAGAGAGAGAGAGATTTGTATGCGATAGATAGAATGATAGATAGGATGAGAATATGAAATAAAACCATGAACGCTTTTTTCCATCTTGCAAAATTTTTTACATTCAGGATGATCTTATCAAATTTAAAGAAAAATATATCGTAGAAATACGATTATGTTGAACTGTAGTCGAACTACAACATAACAGTGTATAATAATTTGCAATTGACTGACGAAGAAAATTAATTAGTATATCTATATATAACAGACTAAAATATAATAAAATAAAATCTAAAATATTAAATATAATAAAAAGTATGTTAAAAAATAGGTATGTATTAGCTGCAGATTATTTTTTGTTATACAAATATAAAAAGAGAGATTATTCATAAGGTATATTATAGAATACATTGGATGTAAAAGTTTTAATAAATCTCAATATCGCCAAGAAATTAGAAAAAAAGGTGAGATAGATATAATTTTATAAAATAATCTGAAAAGAGTGTATAAAAAATTGGCAAGTAAAGATATAATCGAACAGAATATAAAAAAGATAATGATAAATTAAGATTAAGTGTGCAGATAAATACGACCAAAACCGACACAATTAGAACGTTAAATGATAGTACTCATGTTAATCACAATCACAACCAATTTTCCGACGTGCTGTTGAGAAGTTCATTTTCGACGATCTTTAAACTTTCGAGTTCTTCTTGTTCAGAGCAGTTTTTGCGCAAACTTTGAAGATTAGCTTAATGCATTAGCACGGAAGGTCGTATTAGTCAGCTCCCTACGGCACGCTTTCGGAGTTAACTACCTATCGGTTAACTACCCTCTTCCGGAGAGGAGTCTATCGGTTGAGTAGCTAACTGAAATTTCTTTTGCTTCGAAGACGGTTTCGATGACGAAAAGCAAACTGTCACAGTGAAACGATTGAAATAATAAATAAAATTAACTTTCGGAATTACAAGTGTGATGTATATACTCGTATTTTTATTTTTCGGCTGATCTACTGTAAAAATATATACTGCTGAATTAATATCGGTTGTTTTAGTTAGTTATTTGTTCTTTGCTCAAAAATGAAAAAATAATAATATTTAGTACAAACAAAGTGTATTTTTAAATTGGAATTTATGGAGGAGAATATCAAATACGTGTTACATGACTTTAATAATGACAATAGATTTAATTTACAATAAGTATACAACTTCTTTCGTTTAAGTCTTACAAAGTTATCAGATTTGTTTTATTGAGTTCAGGGACAAGTTTTAACTTTTTTGGTATACGAGAAAAAGATAATCCATATGTAAAATTAGTATTGTTTTATATATTGTTCTGCTTAATAAACCATGCTATAAGTAATCAAATTTAATATTTTTAAACAATATTTTCAATATTTGCCATTCTATAAATTACTATTAATACCACATAAAAAAACAATAATACTTATTTTGCTATATAAAAGAGAGATACATGGAATAAAGCCAAAGATATTGTAGTTATGTTTCTCAATTGTTTATATATATATATTCCAAGGAGAATTAAACAATACATTATCGATAAGAACGTTATTGATCAGAACGTCGATAGTCGCAGAATTATGGAACTGTTTACTATTTATTACCAGTATAATCATAGTAAAACAAGTTATAATGACATTGTTTCTATACCAATAATTCAAGAATGACAAATTCGGAGACGTTCAGTGAAAACCGAAATTCTGAGGCCAAACTTTGTCGGACGACACAAAGTTTAATTTGAGAATTGTACTATGAAAAACGGGTACGTCTGGTAACCTCATGACAGGGAATGGAAAGTTACTTTTTAAAAGTAACAAGTTACAGTTACTCGTTACCGAGTAGGAAAAGTAACAAGTTACCGTTACTAGTTACCGATTTTTAAAAGTAACTCGTTACAGTTACCGTTACTTGAGAAAGTAACTTTTCGTTACTTTTCCGTTACTTTTTTTTAAATCGACGACCAACAATCATAGCGGACGAGCCTAGAGGCTTCTCTAATCTCAAGCGCATTGTAAAAAATTGTGTAAAATTATAACTATTATGCTGATAATTTTGAGATCCACTATAATAGTAAATTATATAATAGTAAATTATATAATAGTAAATTATATAATAGTAAATATAATGTAAACGTCCACACATTTGTAAATTTGCAATATGCAAATAAAAATAATTTCTTGGTTTGGAACTAAGCAGATTGTGGAAGTACAATTACAATGTGTATATGTGTAGCTACAAGAATAATATGACAATATATTCCGCACTATATATTATTATACATTTAACAACGATACGCGAAAAATTTCTTTTATGTTACGTAATATTACTAAAATTTGGATAATTACAGAAAATATTCAAAATATCCTGCTATAATTTCTAATATAAAATAAGATATATTTACACAATAAAAACAAATTTACATAATTTTTGTGGAATTACTGTAATTTCTGTAAAATTGCATGATTTTTTATATTTACAGAACTAATCATGTAATCTATTTTATATTTATTATATGTGTAAATTTACGAAATTTTTTTACAGTGTAAGTGGCTTGTGTCGTATCGTGTCCAATCATGTGCAAAGTAACGATAAACGTAACTGTAAAATTCGTTACCGTTACCAAAAAAATGTAACTTCGTTACCGTTACAGTTACCAAAGAAAAAAAGTAACGCAGTTACTAGTAAAGTTACCAAAAAAGTAACTTGTAACTGTAACTTCGTTACAAGTAACGAGTTACTTCCATTCCCTGCCTCATGATACATTCGATATTGGCAACTTGGTACTACGAACACAATCATTCTCTTTGCTATATCGTCGCAATAAAATCTTTCGTTTGATCGTCTGGAAGACGTGTATGATGTATCGATAAGCGAGGTGATTTTATAACAGCTATAACTAAACGTCAAGAACAATGTCGCTACACGGTTATACTTTCGTGCAATTGTTACCAACATTATTATTATATAATATATTATAGGACCGTATATGTGATAACACAAACTATAGAAATCAAAGCTTTAAACGGTCTAGCTGGATCTTAATGCTTGTATGATTCTTATGTGAATTTATATACTACATATGTAGTCCCCAGAAACGCGCGCCGAAATGATTTTTCGGTCTTCGAACGCTAACTCTATTAAACTACCGTCGTAATATCACGAGTTAAATTGACTGACAATTTAACAAATTTTTTATGCTTATTCGCATCTTCGAAACAATCTTAATAATGATGAATAACATATTAAAATTTGTAAATAATTAATTCTTATTGCGAAAAATAATACCGAGGTCTCGGTAGTCTAAAGGCTTAGGACGCTCGCACGGTATGCGAGAGATCCGAGTTCGACTCCCGGCCGAGGTAATGTTTTTCGCAATAAGA
>NW_017298703.1:1111216-1133694 GCF_001594075.2 Trachymyrmex cornetzi | reverse complement strand
TATTACTGCGGTAGTTTAATAGAGTTAGCGCTTCAAGACCGAAAAATCATTTCGGCGCGCGTTTCTGGGGACTACATACGTAGTATATAAATTCACATAAGAATCATACAAGCATTAAGATCTAACTAGACCGTTTAAGGCTTTGATTTCTATAGTTTGCATTATTATTATATAGTACTATATTATTTTATATGATACAACTCAATAATATGTTTCTCATAAATTATCTATTCAAGCTATAAAATTCATCAGTTATGGCATAATTAGCAATATAATATACAATATAAGTATAAATAAAAATAATATATAAGGTAAGTCGGATGAAGATGCCATAGTTAACTTTGGATCGCGATATATTTTTAACCGTCAATACATAAAAAAATATAGAACCAATGAAAAGTTTGATTAGTTTTATTTATTATGGTTTAGTTAAATACGTGTATCTCATAAGACTTTTACGTCGCAGTAAAAAATAGAAACCTTATAAAGTGGCATCTTATCCAACCTATTAGGTAAGATGCCCTAACATCGCAACTAAATGAAATACAGTATATGATCTGTGTAAGAATAAAAATTTTTATCAACAGTTATTCTTCTCAACAATAAAGACTAGTTATTCCAAAAATAAAGAATTATTTTTTTCTTAAAATTAACAATCTTTGAAAATAAACACGAACAGCCAGTGTCATATCGTCGCTGGTTTACAAATAAACAAACCGAGCGCGCCACTAATACTATCTAAGGATAAACATGGAAAGTATTAATAAATGGCATCTTATCCCAACACGGCTAGAAAAATATTATCAGAAATTTCTATATCAAAAACATGTGCTATCAAAAATCACATAAGAGGTTAAAAAATTCTCTTGATACTAAACTTCAATGTAATCCACTACGTATTTGTAAAATAAAGTCTATAAAAAATTAATGTGAATTCTAAATTTTATGTAAAATGTTAATAGAACAGTACTTTTTCAATTTACCTCGATAAATTCATAATCTTTGAAAATAAACACTAATAGCGAGTGTCATATCGTCGCTGGCTTACGAATGAACAAACCGAGCGCGCCACTAATACTATCTAAGGATAAACTTGGAAAATATTAATAAATGGCATCTTACCCAACATGGCATCTTCCCCCGACTTACCCTATTATATTTATTAGTACAATATTTTTTATATAATCTTATATCAGTTAATATTTAATTTTCGATGAAAACATTTCTAAACTTTTCTATGCTTTTTAAACTACACGAAAAATTTAAATAATAAAATGTTTTTAGAATCAGTAAAGAAAAACTGAAATTAAAAAAAAAATAAATCTGCCTTACTTCTCGATTGTAGCGTTAAACTGGACATCGTAGTTGCGAACGTAATTGCGACGACGAGATCATGATTTACTGTTATGTTTGTAGCATAGTGACCATTTTATGATCGCCTTAGTTGCCATTACGGACGTTACTACTACGGGCAATATTATACGCGTAGTAACGTAGGACCGATCCATTTTTCAAGAGTCTCCCGGCATGAGGATTACCTCTGTTCCATATATCTCATATAATTCACTTTATTGTCGACATAGAATATCCTATAAATTTCTAATCAACTTTCTTAATTTTCTCTCAGATTTTATTGTAATAAATATATATATTTAACCCTTACCGTACTAATATGGGTAACTAGTGATCGAGCGATTCCTGTTCATGCAAGTTTCTTTGAGTCTTTCGGTAATTATTAATTATGTTACATTTTATTATTTCCCAAAATAAAGAGTCAATATTTATTCTAGAAAGTTGAAAGTATGTTGGTGAATTTTTAGAGATTTTTTAAATTATTTTGAAGAGGCGAGAAAAAACGAAGAGATTTGAAGTGACCCTTGATGGTATGGATGAGGCACCAAATTGTAGATGGTACGGTAAAGGTTAAATATCATTAAGTATATAGAAACTTTCTTGTAAAAATTTATTGTGAGAGATAAAACTGTTTTATCTATCTTTTGTCTATTTCGTTCTTTCAAATCTCATTCAATCTAATAATTTCGTCCCAGTAAAGAAATTGCGTGTGATAACGATTTACATAATGATTCGATAATTTTTAATAAATTTGTTAGATAATTTTCATTCCTTAGCTTCAGCTTGTATATCCCTCTTACTGATATTTGTTCAAGCAGAACAAATGATTACTGTTCCATATATAAGAAAGTATAGTCACGGTCCATTTTAACGTCATTTTGACATTACTGTGTTTTGTTGTTCTATTCAAATACTCACAAGATACTTCTTAATTTTTTAAATCTTTGAATTCTTTACAAATTTTGTACAAAATCTTACTTTTTTTTTAATCCTACGTGGACTGTATTTCAATTTTGTTCAAACTTTCATTAGAACTTCGATTACTAAAATGTTGATTTTTTTTTATAACAAACTGTAGTGACAAGATAAATATTT
Organism: Trachymyrmex cornetzi; assembly: GCF_001594075.2. Lineage (NCBI taxonomy): Eukaryota > Metazoa > Arthropoda > Insecta > Hymenoptera > Formicidae > Trachymyrmex > Trachymyrmex cornetzi. Next base: position 1,131,246 of record NW_017298703.1, on the reverse strand, counting down.
TTACCGAATTTTTACTGAAAAAAAATTGCCTCCAAGTTGGTCAAGCAATTCATAAGCTGAGTGAACACAAATATGTTAGTAGTGAAATAGCCTATATATTATACATAGATATATGTATCTATATAGTCGTATAGTGTATGTATACGTATATTATATAAACTGTACATATGTCTGGAGGCCTTGTGCACATACGAGGAGTCTGCAAACCTGGCGAGGTGGTTAGGGAAAGTGGATCGGGCGACGGAATTTTCATGGATATGCTCGTTCTCTTACGCTCCGTGCGGTTTATAGATTTTATGAGGCGGGGGCTCATATAACACTGGCCTTCGTGAATTGCAAGCAGAGTGCTTATTTACTCCTCGGCTCGTTAATTTTCAGTAAAGTAAAACACATTACCAGAACGGTAAATGACGAACGAGGATGATCGTACCGTTTTAGGGCATGTTTGCACGGTTCAGTTTTGATAATCATTTTAGCTGAATCATCTCATATAAAAGAAAGATATAGATAATGTTCTCCTGCAAAGATGAGGTATTGTTCGCGTTACGCAACTAAAGCAATTAAATTCTTCTCTTCTCGTTATATTTTTGTACGATTATTTGAATGATATACTTTTAAAATAAAAATCAAACAAATTAACTGTGAAGTTAATTTTAAGTCTCATATAGGAAAGTTAAAAAAGATAGATAAGATTGTTTACTTGCATAATATCGACAAAACAAAAAGTCGATATATTTAAATTATTTAAAACTTTTTTTACAACTTTTTATGTGTCATTTTCTCACAAAATCTGTAAAAATTATGTTTATAAACATTTTTATGTAATCTTTAGTCTTCGATTAATAGTAAGCATTTTATTGAAAATACTTTTTTCGTGCACAAAGGCCCTATAATCCCTTTAACCCATACCGTACTATGTAATTTGGTGCCTCATTCATATTATCAAGGGTCACTAGAATCTCTTCATTTTTTCACCTCTTCAAAATAATTCAAAAAATCTCTAAAAATTCACCAACACACTTTCAACTTTCTAGAATAAATATTGACTCTTTATTTTGGAAAATAAATAAAATGTAGTATAATTTATAATTACCGAAAGACTCAAAGAAACTTGCACGAACATGAATCGCTTGGTCACTAGTTACCCATATTAGTACGGTAAGGGTTAAGACATAGCTTTAAGCACGTAAAGGAAATAATGTAATTTGCGAAGTAGGTGCATATAGCAACATGTATTTTGTTTTTATTGCCATTTTCAGTCGTGCTCGGGTTATGGCACAGATATAAAGAATATGAAGACAAAGTGTTTATTCGCCTTCTATCCGATCGCTTCCGCATATATGTATATATCGGATAGGTGATAACGACTGAATTTAAATCGCATTCAACACGAAGTTTTACGACAGTTTCGTACATTTGTGGACAATTTACGATGGAAACCTGTAATATTTCGAAATCATAAAAAAAGTCAGATTTAACTTGTAGGTACAGTTTGAAACGAGAGTTACTGATACGTTAAATTCTTAAGAAAAGTTAAATATTTAATATTGAACACGGGATTTCATTAACGAAGAAAGTACTTGTATTTTTTTCTACTTCTTATTTTATTACATATGCTTCTTTTAATTAATATTTATACCTGCTTTGTTATTATAAATGTATCTAATATATTCAAGTAAAGAACGGGCAAAGAGCCAAAGTATAAAAAATTAACAACACATATATATATTAAAATAATAGAACATACATACAAATTTAGCCAACAAAATTAACAAACGTTTCGAACCCGATCGGGTCATTTTCAACTTTATTCTGTATATTATATTAATTTATGTTATCATTGAAAATGACCCGATCGGGTTCGAAACGTTTGTTAATTTTGTTGGCTAAATTTGTATGTATGTTCTATTATTTTAATATATATATGTGTTGTTAATTTTTTATACTTTGGCTCTTTGCCCGTTCTTTACTTGAATTTATTTACTATCGTAGAGCCTTATTACTATTTATATGTATCTAATATAATTTGAGCGTTCAGTTTGTTAATTAAAATTATGATAACTCGAAATATCCTCATAATCCAAATGTTAACTTAAGTCACTTTTCAATTTAACTTGATGAATTTACATTACAAACATTTGAGATTATTAAAGATTACTTCGTAATATCTCTTTCCATCAATTTCTAAGGTGGACTTCGGTAATAGGGGAGAAATTCTCACTGACGTCGAGCTAATTCTCTGTCGGGATTGGCCGGATAATCGCAGTTCCACAGTATTCTATACTTTCCCCGTGGGGAACAGTAGTCATTTGTCTCGCAGTAATCCAAAAATCCATTGAGGAAACTCCGAAACCGTAGATTATGTTGGAACGGAATGTAGAAAAGAGGAAGAGAGGTGGAAGAGAGAAAGCCGGAAATGGTACATTCGTTCAAATAGGAGCATGAGAAAACGGCGGAGGGGGGATGTGGTCGTTGGATTTAAATATATTAATTTCCAGTTCACACGCAGTGAGGTTTCGTCGGTACGAGACAATTACACGATGGGACGGAGAACGATTTATAACGTTTTGTCGGAATTTCGTGTTAACGAGCGTTGCAGATGAAACTAGCTCTTCCTGTCGGGCGATGATGCCGAACACGTCATGTCCGCGAAAGCATTCCTTCCGTATTAATTCAATCGCCGATTATTGATATCGGTTCTCGAGCCAGGCTTTTCCATCGTTGATAACGTGAGATTGATACGGTTCGCTCGCAATCGGGAGCATCCGCTGCATTCCGATTACAATGCTTACTGACGCAAAGATAGAGTATTATTCTTTTATCGGTCCTTCCGCTGGTAAAGAACATGATAGGGATTCAATCTTCTTGAATATAATTGTTTTTAGATCATTGGATAATGGACCTTTCCGCGTGAGCGTGATGGAATGCACTCAAAAGACGTAACCGTATCTATAATTGATTGGTACCTCTCTCTCCTTTCTCCTTTGAAGTATTACTTCCTTTAGAGTGTATTGTAAAGGGAAGTGATACATCACTTTATCCACGACAGCGTAATGTAAGGTCCTGTAACTTGGAAGAATGAAGGATTGAGATGTCTTTACAACACAAGTAATGCGTTACGACGTAACGCCTGCTGAAACCGCTTCGACATTCCAAAGTATACGATTATTACTTAGTTGATAAAAATGAAACCAGTTTACGCCTATTGAAGAAGGCGTTGGAATATAAAAGACTGAGAGACTTTTGTTTATTACAATTTTTTGAACGCGTGTTAACAGTGTAAGCTAAGAATTTAGATACATTTTTATATTATTTTTATATACGTATCAGTATAAAAATAAGTTATGATGACTGAAGAAAATGCTGAAGATATAAAAAAATATAAAATATTTTTAAAAAACACACACACTGTATAAATAATTGTATTAAAAAGAAACATAAAGATTGATTCAAAAAATATGCAAAATGAAATTTTTTCGCAGAACAAATATTTCGTCGGAAAATGAAAAGTGTCAAAGAGAAAAAAATAACAAGTGTCCAGTGATAACAAGTGACACATTACGCAAGAAACACGCGTATGTGTATCCTCTGAAAAAAAATCACGAGAACTATAATCCGCAAGCGCGACAGGGAATAAGCGTATGGTCGGAGGAAAACTGGCGCATGTAAATATAAAGGGCTAACCCAGGATTACGTGTTCAAAATATCTGGCCTGTTTTTGAATGATTCTGATCGGAGGACGATTTTCTGGCGGAATTCGCGGTATGCAAATGCAACGGCGCGTAGCTGTATTTGGGGACGCTGAAAGGTTGTACGTGAGTTGTGCGGTCACACACGGCCGCATATTCCTGTAACGCACCATGCATTCCGCTGTCGCACGCGTATAAATTGTATAATATCATGCTTGATCGAAATACGCGAATGACACGATTATAGTTGCCGCGCGTAAATTACACCGACTGCACAGCTCTCTGTTTTGACCAAAGTACAGTCGATCGGAGATCCGTGTAATTGAAGACAGAAAATTGCAAGCTTTAAGGGCCAAATCAAAAGATTTTAATTGCGCTTGAACAAACCTGCTTTTTAACACGTAGCCTTAGATACTTTTGAATTACTTATTTAAAACAATTTAAAACTTTATTAAAGTACACTTGAAATTAATTGTAAGTAAAAAATCAAATAAAGAATTGCTGAAGCTTAACTTGTAAAAATTCTTACACGTTGAAAAATCATTAATGTCGCGGTATTTGTAATATCCGATAATATCAGATTGTGTATTAAAATAGTCAAAGCAATCAATAAAGAACTTTTCTAATTCAAGCATCTCGTTTCAAAGAATTGAATTATTATCTTATTAAATACTTGTACACATTCAAAGTAAAATCTGTTATTCATGCAATATTCTATCTTTTAAAAATTTACACAAAATTTGCAAATATAATATTCGTCATCACACTATCACATAAAACTCGGATTTTTTAAATTAATACATTACGCTTTGTTTGTCATTCCTTTGATTCATTCGCAACCGTTTTTGTAATTGCGGTGTCTGATAGTAATTCGTTTATTTTGAGGAAAATTTGTAAAGCGCACAATTTTTATTTCATATGCAGTAACGCAGTATACGCAAACGATAAAAAAGATTTAAAAAGAACCATTGCGCGCGCGCGCGCGCGCGCGTGTGTGCGTGTCTAGCATTCTTATATTTCTACAAAGATTACACTTACGCAACATCACAATTAATAATTGTTCGTTCGTTTTCAACTTACAGGAATATCCAATAATTTTACGCAAACGTGACATTAATTAATCGTCAAAATGAGCACGTCGTTAATCTGTTACAGAAAGACCATGTGCTCACTAACTAACGCGAAATATATATCGATCGTCAAATGCAGCTATATAGGAACATGTACGAAATCAATAGATCACTCTAGATTGATAGGAGGGTCGTTGTATTACGTAATAAATTACGGTTTGCTAGAATCCAGCGCTAATCTGACAATAAGCCACCTGGACTATTCGCCGAGAATCGAGACAAAATTATATCAAATCGCTAGGCAACGTAGTTGTCTGTCGAATCCATTAACTATCTGTTGATCATCTGCATAACTTCCAAACAAACCATTGCTGCATCGGCAAATAATTATCGTATCCAAATTCGTGTTCTATAATAAAACTGGAGAGAAATAAATACATTTAAAAGAAGAATTAATCGACCTCATTGTTTATTAATTCTTTGATGGATAATGACTTCTGTAAATTAAATATTGCTTTGTTACAAATAGATATAACACGTTAAATACAAATAGATATAACACGTTTTAATTACTTTTAAATAAATAAATATCAAAATTTTAAGAATATTTAAATAATTAGGTGAGAAATCAATGTATTGTTTAAAAAAATAATTTAAATTGATTAAAGTAGATCACATACACACAGAGATAGGAACACTTTCAGGCATTTTGCTTAATGAATACTGAAGTTGCGAAATTTAGCAAATTTTTAAAATTAATAATTTGCATAAAAGAGAGAACATAGATTGGCCGACTTTGTATCTTACAATCATGACATGAGCATAAGAAAATTTAAATTAACTTTTTTATTTAATTTCGTACAATTTGGTAAAAAGTTGAATGCCATTACGATAAATATCTATGGTACGATATATACGATAAAATATTATTGTAAATCTTTATTAATAATTAATATCTTTCTGCAAAACACTCTTCAATGTGAGAAAATCATAATAAGTGTAAGTTATAGGTTGCTCTCTTCCCACAATCGTTTAATGTCAGTTTAGTTAATAGAGCTGTAACGCGAAGAATTAACAAGATAGCCCGGCAGAATTAATCGCACGTCTGGAAAATTTCATAGAATCTCATTTCTCGCGCAATTTCGGCAATGGTTACTTTAAGTTTACTCAAACGAGCGTACACAGGGGTCATCGGCGAATATTGAAGATGTGAGGAGAACGAGAAGACGGTCGATCTACATGTAGCCGTTACCCCACATTGTAATTAAGCCAGAGTCTATAGGTACAATGTATGTATAGTCGGTTAGTAGCGTGCGCGGTCCACTGCTAGTACCGTGGATTATTATGTACCATCCTGATAGTACCTGCTATACGTGGCACACGGAACGCCATGCTACCAGTAATACAATGTTGATAGTGACCACTTGTTGTGTTTAGAACATCGTCCGGAACATTTTCTTCGCTTCGTGTATACGAAATTTTCTGTGTATGCGAAATTTTTCCGTGCGAAAAATTTCCTAAAATTGTTTACTTCAAAGTAACAGCTTATCTTAATTATCATTATGATTATCATAAGAACTGCTTTTGTGTGTAATGTTTAAAACTAAAAGCAACGCAAGACGACAAAAACCCCGAGGTATTGATTAGATGTGCATTTTACGAAGATATTTAAAGAAACGTAATTTTAAATGATAGATGTTTTATTTTGCTAAATGAAATTTTTACAGATTGAGGATTATTCATACATTTATGTATCTGAAATAATCTCTTGTTTGCAATTTTATATGTACAGTACTACAAATACAATATCTGAAATCTTATTAGTTAACGTGAAAATTGCTTTAACCGCAATTTGATTCGGCGAAGCCGCGAGCGATCCACATTGCAGAAATGAAAGGTTGATTATTCTACCGAATCGTTCGATTTTTTTTATAACTGAACGAGAAAGAAAGAGAGAAAGAGAGATTTCATGAACAAAGCAGAATGTATGATCAGTGACGCGATTATATATATCTTCTGAGAAAAATTGATGCACAATGAAAATTAAGTCATCCGAAAATACCGGAAATACAGTTATTGTGGACGGGATGTGTACTATAATTCGATTTGAAACTCCTGTAGATGTGGTCATTCCTCAAATTAACACGCTGCCATGCTTTGAATTGCCGTCAATCACGTCCGAGGTCTCCCTTTGCAGTACAACGGTCCCCAACAATGCATGAGCTTAGTCGTCAGTCGTTTCGTTATTATAGAGCTGTTCAACTCTCTAACCCAAACAAACCAAATCAAATTAAGCGCTAATTACTATACAAGTGTGACAACATCCTCAATTCACCCACAGAAGAGTGAATTTGCACAGAAATGTATGTTATTATACTAAATTGCGTCAATCTAAAACATTATGAAACATAATATATTGTTTTTGCATTATTTATGCCAAATAATCATGAAGAATCTTTTCACAGCTTTTATAAAAGCGTTTTTCTGTTAAAATGGAATTATTAGCATTTCAATATTCCTGCGAACTTACCTTTGGGTTACTTTTGGCTATCGATTATTTAAATTCATTAGTTACAATTTACAATTGCAATTGCATTGTATTATGTGTGCAATATAACAATATAATGCAATATAACAATAAAATAATGCAAAAAAAGAAACAATTTTTATATAATGCAGAACTAACTTTTAATTCTTAAACGATAAAAATAGGAGTAAATTGAAGTATAATAAACTAAAATCCACATAATAAATGACTATTTTCTATTACATGAATATTAAAAAATTAATATTATTTTAGATACATATTTCTTTTTGAGCATCAAAAAACATTTTAAGAAATGTTTAGACGAATTTACTTCAAGTCACATTCTATTTGTGAAATCGCCGATTTGGAAACGCGCAAACGTGCATTCCACTTCGTTCACATCCATAACGGAGAAGAAACGAGTATTCGAGGTACCGCAGACGGTAAACGGAACTAAGACTATGCAAGACTGCGTGAAGTCTACGTCGTGAATTCAATTTTCATTTGCTTTAGGGATGACGATGTCTCTATCTCGCGTATTCGCGCGTAGAGGTGCATTCCTACTCCGGTATGTCTCCTGTTATATTACATTTCCAAACGAGAGACGCTTCTCATACGGCATTATCCGGTCGTTTGATGCCAGCGTGCGGCACCGCGGTGCCGTACCATGGAAGCAGAGTGAACAGGAATGCGTATATCTAGGAAGCAGAACTCCTCTCTCGTACTGTGACGTGGAATTGCATTACCACCAACAACCGCTTTTCCTTGGTAGATAGGTAGGTGGGTAGGTAAGTACGTACGTAAAATGCCATCGTAGAAATACATATTTTTGGTATCTCTCACAAGAATCGATACGAATTGTCCGCTTGATCGCACGATCGCGAGTAAGAAATGTCACAAGATTGCGACATTCTATCAAAATTCAAATTTTTCTAAAGACTGTGATTTTATTAAATGGATTTTTTTGCGCGCATCTATTAAATTTGCAACTAATAACTTTGTTTCCGTAGATAGACCAATTTTTTTTAATCATATATACATGTCGGAATTTGAAAAATTGTAGGTACGCGTATCATATCTTCTAAATTATTTGGAGCATATTTTTTGAAACACTTGAAACATGTTTATCATTCGTCTTTGTTCATTAAACTAAATAATTTATGTAAATGTTATATTTAAAATAAAAAATAAACGTTTTATTGCTAAATGGCCGTGCTCTATTTTAAATTCTATTGTATACACACATAGATCTCCCTGGAAAAGCAACTAGAATATCATATAAACTAATGTTGAAATATTGATGACTCAAATATTACAAAGCAGCGGACTAATAGCAAAGCCAGGAAAAGTTAATATCAAAATTTTTAATACTTATAAATTAAAGATTATCATTGAAAACCTGATACTTGTCATTATGATGTCAACATTCTTTATTGCTAAAATTTTGTACAATTGTTGCATTTATTTCGTCATCTTTTCGTCTTTTAATTTCTTCTGTATTTTAATAGTGTTGAATTATAATAATAAAGATTACTATTATTATTATTAGATATTATTATTATTATTATTGTGTGCTTATATTGTTAATTCAATGATACAAATACTCTTTGAGACGGTAAAATATTGTTGATTGATTGAATATTACAAAGCTTAATGGCGTGCAAGCAGCTGAAGGGTCTGATATCGTAAGGGAATAACACGATGGAAAAGCAACTTTATATAACTCCGAGAACGCTTAATAAAGGAGATAGGCGGTGTAAAGTTTGACAAAGCTAACGATCATTGAAGCTTGATAGTAAAGTTAAATGCTGCTCAATGTGTAAAAGAGCATAACGCTATTCATATAAGGAGTTATGAGAACGCGAAGGCGGAGAATAGTTTATAATAACAAAACCACATAGATAATTCGTCATTTGATATAACTGCAGAAATGTAATTTTCATCCATAGTGCAATCTTACTTTATGGGAAATAGAAATCTCAAGAGAAGTACATTTTAAATTTAATATGTTGATATTTTAAATTTAATTGAATGAAATGAATAACAAATTTTGTATGTTATATTAATTAAATTTTAAATATATAATTCTACGTATTAGTATTAATATTTAATTAGCAGTTTTAATATCACAGTACTACGTAGTTATTATAGTTTTTACATAGTTCTTACAGTTAAATAATGTATAGTTAAGTTATAGTTAAAATTAAATAATCTGTATAATGTATGCATATATATTTAATATGCATATATATTTAAATTAACACTCAACACGCGAGAAATTCTAATTTAACTTAGAAAGTCAATTATTTCTATACATAGCCTAATTATATCGAGAAGGTCCTTGAGTGTTCATTTTGATATTAATCTCAAATTAGGTTAGCATAAACCGGCTCTACTTGAACACTATTACCGAAAGGAGGATCTTTACTTGCTAGGTTTGCAAGTCAGCGTTGATTAACGTTGTCGTCCGATGAAGCGTCTGGTCTCGTGCGTCAGCTACCTATATCACAATCCCCTTTTACTGCAACTTGATCATATTTATCGCATTCACCGCTTCAAGGATATAATACTCTGGTTTGTATGCACTTGCAGGTTCTATATCGGTATTATCCCTTCATTCGCATTTATGAAATGCACTGAAAATCCATATTTATCGAACTTGCAAGGTGCTTTATTGTGATAACTGCTATTTCTTGTTTTATCAAGTTATTTATAACATTGCAATATCTAACAGCGAATTTTCATAAAAAATTTAAAAACATTTATTCTAATTTAATCTGCTAAATGTAAAATAAACATTTTTCTTTTTGTGTCATAACACAAAATTCTTGATTAACCTTTTGTAATCCAGAAACTCTCTAACTTATTATATTTAACAAATTTGGTAAATTTGCTCAAGTAACTCTAACTATTCTTTAAACCATTAAAAAGATAATTAAAGCTACGAATGTGTGCGTGCGTGCGTATGTGTGTGTGTGTGTGTGTATGTGTTGCATGAGCGCGCCTGTTTATGTGTGTGATCGTTCTTCGTGCCTGTCGAGGATCGCTTCAATTTCCTATCTATATTCAGCGGTTCGTTATCGTAAAATTGGTGTCCACAAGCTTGGCCCCATTCACGACCAACCGATAACCGTCCCTTCCTGAGGAAATAGGACGACGACCTCGTATTGGATACGAAGCTGGCAACAGATATCCTATGTACTTATACGCGTTTTACACCGCACAGTACTAAGCGACGTTGACAATCTACGACGATGTCTTCTGTATCTCTCTGTCGAGTATCTCCGCAATTCCGCAAACTCATTCGCGAATCCGCCGCACAAGTACCAAGTATTCGATATATATAACAGATCTGCAATGCCTGCAGTGCCATATAATAAAAAACAAATCATCTGGGAGATTTAAAGATATTCCAAAATGGAACGCAAATAAAATTGATTAAATTTAATACGATAACGTATCAAATCAATGTTATATGTTGTATAATACCAATTCTCCATTATGCATACTCGATACAGATGGAAAGTAAAAAATTATATATGTATACAATATATATATATATCTAATATATAGAGTATTCCGGAGATCAAATGAAAAATCTATAAGCTTCCATATATTTCTTTCTACGACGCGCCATATATATATTGCCAAGATATTTATTTTCAAATTAAGATTAAAAAAATTTTCTTGTAACATTTATATTTCTTTTTAGATATTAATAATTTGTAATAATTATTTTCATACTAGGCAAAGATGTTTTGAATGATCTAATAGATTTCTTTAAAACTATTTTAAAACTATTTTTAAACTATTTAATCACTAAAACTTTGAAGCGGATAGATGAAACATGTTTAATATCGTGTAACAAATTGATAGAAATAATATTTTTTTAATTATATATATAAAACATATATAATTATTTATATTAATTCATCATAAATTATCTTGTAATAAGATGTGTTTATGGTACGTAAGCCGTAGTTTGTAACGGTATTTTGACTCTGCACGTTACATGTACTTGGCTACATCTTATTGTTAGCTACTACGAGCTGGGTCAGTGTCGTAGTTTCAGCGACATAGCGTAAACCTATCTACGACTTTGTGACAAGGGGACTATTACCGGGCGTGTCTAGGGGTTGTGTATAGTACTGGGACGGGTCGTGCGATTGAGAACAAGTCTGTATAACCAAACCAAGAGAAATTGTGCAGAAACTTCGCACGGCATTTATAGCTGAGTTCATCCTGATATACTAGACCATGTAAGTGTCCTTGGTTACTCTGAGATATTTGAAGGCGATTAGTAAGGGTGTATGGTGACTTCGTACAGCATTAAGCCAATAATTCTCGACGACACGTGGCAGGATTATAATCAAGCAAAAAGAACATGTTAGGGGAAAAACTTTTATTTCTTTCATACATGTGCGCATATTATCTAAATAGAAAGATTTGAAGACATTGTTTATAGTACTTAAAAATATGTTTATAGGATAATTATGCTTTTGTTGCGTTCTAATATGTACCTTTCGCGTGTGTACGGTTTTAGCCAAAAATATTAAGCACCTAATTTTTTCACAGTTTTTTATATAGTTTTTTCATTTACCCCTGCATTGTTATCATTTAGTTATACTAGCATTACACATAAGTTTAAAGAGTTCTTGAAACAAAGGATAATTCACAACAAATGCTATAAATTTTTAGTCAAGTTTAAACTTTAAATAATGGTTAATATTTTTGCCTAATATTTTTAGCCAAAGCTATATTTATATTTTAATCTTCTATCGGGCATGTGAAATTTTGCACTTTCTGTTAGCAACCTGAATTTTTAAGCTTCAGGTTTTTATATTATTCCGGATTGTGTAAAATCTGAAAAAATTCTTGCATACTTGTAAAAATTAATAACGAGTTTTTTACGATCATACAAGTTGTATTGTTATTTTACTTACTTTTTATAGATCTATGTTTACCCCAACAACATGAATTCTGAGAAAGATGTCTTATAAGACATCTTTAATTATACGTTTGAAATTTGAACTTTTGCTCAAATTGTTTTCTGATTATTTGCTAAAATTTATAATTAAAATATTAATTGTACCTTCAAAGTTCAACCAGCGGAGGATTAAAAAGCGCATTTGTCATTTAAAAAAAGATAAAATGGGGAATAAGATTCCTCTCTTATCGAAATATGTCGATATATCTTTCCTGTCAGTCGTTCGCATTAAGTGCCGCGATAGTTGTTTTGATGCCATGTCTCGGAATCGAAATTTCATCACGGAATCATAAGAAAGTTCGAGATGCCGAACCTAAGTTGGTTGAGTGTTAAACTCGCTCGGGATGAAAAAGTTTTTACAACTTCGCGAGCAACCGTTATGATCCCATCCGCGATGAGATCCACGAACGACTTTCGACACGTCGCTCGATCGTAGATCAAATCGAAAATCCGGGAAACGCGAGGACATCGCGGTAGTGGAAATTTCACTTCCCGAAATTTGCCTCGTTTCACGTAACCTCGCCCATCCGTTTTAGTTTACGCGCTAGCTGGCACAAACATGTGTGAAAACGAATGACGCACATCTATATACAACAGAAACGATTTAGCGGCAAATCCAGGGATTCTTCTTTTTTTTTCTTAATCCTTTTTTTTCTTGATATCCTTCAGAGATCAAACAGCCCTTACTAGCTTTATATAATCCTCTTATCGCATATACAGCTTTAGAAGTATCATCTCGAGAGGATTATTTTGTATACTTTTAAACTAATCAGATTACGTCACGCAAGTGAATTGCATCAAAAAAGTAATGTTATATTACTATCAATCTCTAGCACAATACGCGAAAATTGCATGATCCAATGAAAAAAAATTGATGTTGATTTCATTATTTAGAACAATATCGAGGACCATTGCCGCGTTGTGCGCGATGATTTCCGCGCAGCGGTGACGCGCGTCAAGTTCGATCGGTCTCGAATGCGCGTGCAGATGATGCCCGGATCATTCGTCGTTTCCGGTGGAACGGCCGATGCGGAAATGGGCCGTGGGATTTCGTGTCGTGTAATCGGAAGCAACGCGGTCGCACGAGCGTGAGCCTCGTGGAAGGGAGGATCCGGGAATTCGCGATGTGACGGTAAGCGCGTATGCAAAGCAGGCGACGTGGTCCGCGGAACTGAAGCTTAATGAAAAATCGATGCGCCCTGTTTCCGGAGCGCCGACCATTATCCGAGAGAGAACGGGCGCGGACCAACGGATATGAGATACACCACCTGGTGTAAGAGATCGCGGGCGTCGCGCCGCACCGATGCCGCGACCTCGTAGCCGACCAGCCGAGTGGATAGTCCTTCGCGCAGATAAAAATCCCACAACTATGCAAATTCCTTGGCGCTGAAATCCCGCGTAGGATTAACACGACTCGGACTGCGTCGTCGTCGGAAGAATGTGGCATGGAACTCGCTTTTATATTCCGCTCCGTTGTGCGGTCGCACGCTTCAGTGGAACGCTCGCGAATTCAGTGTCCCATTGGATCCTCATGTCTAATGAGAGAGTTAAAAAAAAAAAATAAGAACACTACCACGAATCATTAAATTTTTATATTCTGTAAACGCTTTTGAAGTTGTTTGTTTATTTCGAGTGTTTTATTTTTAATTATATATTTAATAGTGCGCAGAATATCAATTTAAATCGATGTGACATATAGAGATATCAATTTAAATCAAGATAAAATAATGCTAAATAAAATATAATAGATTTTAAATAATAAGTATTTTTAAAAACACACAGAATAGAAATTTTTGTTTAAATCTAATCTTATAATAAATAAAAAAAATTCTTTTTCAAAAGAAAAATAATTACGTGTTATTTTTTTTATAATTTACTTTAAGTTCATGTGCTGGTAAAATTAACTATTGAATTAATTGATGTACTTGTAGCAAAAAGATATAATTTAGCTGTAGAATATTAACATTTCGTACTCAGCGCAGTACGAAATGTTAATATTCTACAGCTAAATTATATCTTTTTGCTACAAGTGTTCGTCTATTTCGATGACATTTATTACTAGAATGCAACGAAATGACATTTATTTGTGGCTATTATCCGGTGCGCAACAAATAGCACTTTATTTACAAGAAAACACCGCGATGGCGTCTAGAGACATTTATTAATGAGCGGCGACTAGTCGTGTCGTCAACCGCTTGTCGCGAATATTCATTCGCAAAGTTGTATTGTAAGATTTTCTCTTCTTCGCTAACAATCCGATTAACGTCCCCTCTCACGTTCTCCCTCCAACGCTCTTATGCAAGTGTAATTTATTGTTCTCTACAAATGCTACACGGAGCAAGAACCGACCGCGATGAAACTTTCTTTCTACTGTTTTAGAGACAAAAATCTTCACCACTATGTCTAATGGAATTACGTAAAATTAATCACACTTGTCGTATGAAAGCTCGAGCATGAGGTACGATCTTGTCCCTTATAAGTCTTCCTTGAATGGTGAAAGATACGAATCAGTCATATTAAATTACATTCGGAAGAACGAATATAATTCCGTGATTATTCTAAGACGGAACAGAACGATGAGAATAAATTTATAAAGATGTTTTCTGAAAAAATTCCGTTATTTTTATCGTCCCTGTCGCGATCTGAAATTTCAATTTAAGTTAAATAGCCGTGTATTTTGGTATGCAGATGAACGTATTCGGAGGATTGTGCCGCGAAGTTACTTCGAAAGTTATGCACCCTTGTTTTTCTGGTAGCTTTTTCTTAGTCACACCATTAAAAAGATAAAAATTATATTAGTTAAAAAATTTAACTGTACTTTTTCGACTAATTATTGTTGGCATTTTGATCATATATAACACTGTTCAATAAAGTAATAATTGATTTTTCCATACATTAAATAATTTTTTAGGGACACGAATAATTTGTATTATTATTATATTTGTTATACTCGATAAGGGTATCGAGCAATTTGTATTGTTATTATAAAAATTTGTTATATAAATTTATACAATAATTTTTACGCAGGTGAATAATTTTTAATATCCATTTTGCAATAATCAATAAAATTTATTTAATTGCTTTTAAATTATTTACATTTTATGAGTAGTTCTCTTACTTTCAAAGGTTTTATTGAAACAATACGTTGCATTGATGTGTACATTTATACATGTTTAAAAAAAGTTTCCCATAATTTTGGAATAAACATCATAATATTATTTCTATGAAATTATTTTTATATGCAAAATGTAAAGATGCAATATTTAAAGCTCTGTATATTTTTAGAATACTAATTGACCGTTTTTTTTTACAAAATACTAAGTATTCTTATGTCAAAAGCGTTTAAATCATAACGATTTTCAGGATCACCCTTTATTGAAAATATTCGCGAGTATACCAGCTATCAGAGAAAAATAGAAAATTCCCGGTTTGACAAGAATTCGCGAGAAGATGGTGGGAGTTAATAGAATTCCTGTAATGCCGAGAATGATGCAGTCCTATGTAATCCCGCAATGTGTCATTCTGTCGAACATTTCACACGCTTTGACAAAACGTTCCGATATTCCAATAGCGGTACTTCAATTTGTAATCTGTTATTACCTATTAATAAAACGATGTAAACGTTTCTTTACCGGTTATTCGATCCCATAAATCCATTAACCAATCAACCAATCGATGTAATATTTATTTTAGTTCTTTTATTAGTTTACAAAAATAAAATAATAAATTTAACAACACAAAAAAGCTTACGCGCTTTTATACATTATTATTTATTAATTTATCTTCATTCTCTAAGTAAAAATATAGATATATAAATATAAAGTATTAAAAAAATATCAAGATATAAAAAATTTCTTTTAAGAAAATGTCTCGAATACATTATTGATAAAGGATTACCTTTTCTATAAGTTTACACATATCATAACAAAAATTCTTTTAGTAATATTTATATAAATTATTATGTTTTTGTTTATTGATGAAAGAATGTTCAATATATTTATTTTGAAATAATCTGGAAATTGCAATAATCTAAAAACTGTAATAAAACGTAACTTGCTCGTGAGATTTGTCAAAAAATGTATATATCATGCTCGGTTACTATTTCCACTTTAAAAGAGTTTAAATCGTTTGACGCGGGTCAAGTTAAAATTGAATCAAACGTATCGATTCGTGTGACTAACGATATTCGAGCACATTTGTTTATCAATACTCCTCGATATTTCTGTTGCGACACTTGTCGCAGATAAATGAGAGAAATACATGCGTATATAGTTTCATTGAACAACTAGCTGAAAACAATACGAGATATTGAATTCGTTTTATACTAAGTGACTAGATGACAAAAGCATAGTAAATCTTGAATCCTTGTGTAACAGAATAGTCGTGACAGTTTTCAAATTTTCGTCCGCTTAAGTAATAATTTTTTCATGTATAATATTTATACTATATTTATAATATAATAGTATATTAAATATTACAATTTATTTAGTTAAATTTAACGTAATTTTTAGAATGTAATTTAAAAATAATTCAAGAAAGATTTATTTTAAGTTTATGAATTAGACTAATATACATACTATATTATTATTACTATTTGAACTGCGACACTTTTAATAAATTTTGTAAAATTCAAAATTTTATAATATACATATTATTATAAGATAAGACTTTCAATTAAAGTAAAAACAAAATTAATTTTCTGCCACCGAGAACAAATGAAATATAAATAAATGCCTATATGTATGAGACTTTTTGATTGTTTGCATAATAATATGCATAAATAATATATTTACATTGCGATATAACTAGCAAACAATTGAAATATACTCACCAACAAAATTAACTGTAAATGTTTCAACTCTAAATTTGAATCCTCTTCAACAAAAAACAAATATAAACAACGATAAATGTTATTTACGCATTAACAACTGTGAAGACTCATATAGGTATTTTACTTATATTTAAATTTTATACTGTTGTGCACTTTTATTAGTTTTGTCATACTTACACGTTTATTTATTTTATGAAAAATAGAGCTCTCTCTTGTACTAGTATATAATATATTAAATATTATACGGTAAATAACGATATTAATTAACTTGATATCGTAACTCTATGTAGTTTGAGGTTTACGCAATTATTTTTGTACTATTCTCCTCGCTTCGAGTTTTCCATATACGAACTGAGGCGGAAAACAATAACATGACTACATATTTTTATTCATGTTATGGTACTCAATTATTAGAAGAGAAGATGATGAAAAGGCTTAAGTAAAAAGAACAAGAAAGAGAGGAGAAATAATCACGAGAGAATTTTCGCGACAGTGCGTCGCTAATTTTATTAAAAGTAGTAAAACGCAGAGTACGAAATTATAGCTCCGAAACTCGCTTCCTTAATTGAGGAAAAAGTTTGGATCGCGCCGCAGCGAGTTCTATAAACGCGCGACGCCGCCCATAGCTGGAGCCAGCCGGTGCGATCGATTTGCCGTACCGGCAAAACTTTCGTCTATCCACCAAAAGTGGCGGTTTCGTTGACCCAGCCTCTCGTAGATGCTTTGTGAAAATTCAAAATTAACCGAGCTAAAATGAGATACTGAATTTGAAGACGCGCGTTCTCCACTTGCTCCGAATTCGTTGTAATTAATTATAAATATTATAACGTTTTCGGCCCGATCGGGTTTGCACCAACCTTGATTGGATTAATCTTTCCTATTGGTTGACGTCACCAATCGCTCTACCAATAGGAGAGCACAAAACGCCATTAATGCAACCCAGGTTGGTGCAAACCTGGCCGGGCCGAAAACGCTATTAGAATAGCGAGACACATAGTGGCAAATTGATATCACTAGTTTTACTTAAAAAAAATGTTTCAAACAAGGATTTATTAGCAAGAGATGTTTAATAGCTGCAATATTTTTGGCGCATGTGTTACCATTTTTCGAAATTGTAAAGATATTTTTAAAAAATAAAAACTCATTCGTTTCTATAACAAAATCTGTAGTTTATTTAAGACAATAATGTGATTTAAAAAATTGCAAATGATTACGATATTTTTGTCATACGTGTTATAAATTTTTTTTTTCGAGAATTATTTTTAAAAAATAACTCATTCTATTTTAATAAAATTTGTAGTCTGTTTAAGACAATATAATTTCCATGAACATTACAAACGGTCCAATAATATATATCAATTCTATATTCATGGTATTTGATATTGCAAAATAATGGTAATCATTGTAATTTGTTTCTCCTGAGGCGGTCGAGGCATTTGGAGAGCGTGCTATCAACGCACGAGTACAAACGCTTGATAGCTTCATTTGCTTGTGATAATTAATTCTGCATAATTTAGAGCAGCGTCCTAAGTCTGCCAGCGATTAAGCAGCATGTCGGAGCGCGTACACAATTAGGGGGAGCGAGGGGTTGTACCGATATAATACGATATAATGCGAATGATAACATCGTTCGAAACTCTTAAGTGCTTGCCTATGAGTATCTTAGACTGTAGTTTGGTGTCCCGACTTAGGCGGATTCTCTTAAGCGGCTTTGTAAGAGAATCTCCGCCGTTAATACGTTGCAAATTTAGCCTTCGTTATGACCAGTTTTTTATTGCTTTTTAAATATTTTATTATAATACAACAAACACGATGTTGTCCTCTCCTCCCACCCCCTCTCTCTCTATCTATCTATCTATCTTCTTCCTCTATTTGAAAAAAATTCGAAATCTTTTTGTTCAAGAATGATGTTTAAATGAATTTAAATACGTTATTTTTTATATTATTAAGAATGCAACGCATTCTAACTGAAGAGATAAATAAAAAAAATATGTAATATATATAAAAAATTATATTAATTCGTAAAAATATTAATTTTATACATTTGTGATTGTATATAATGTTCAAAAATACTTGCTGTGCTTATTCTTTTTATATGTGTATAACTAAATATTCTTATTATAAAAATTATGAAAAAATGCAAAATATATGAAACATTCTGCGCATTAATTTTTGCAATACAATCGAAATAATATTAAGCAAAATTAAGAAGATAACTTTATATGCTATAAATTTTGATGGGAATCTTTCTACGACATTCGATTTCCTTAACGAAGAAATATTCGTAATGCAAGTTTAACCGAGCCGTGCTATACCGCAAACGCAATATAAACTACTTCCGACTTTTTCTTAGTTATATTGTACCAGCGAGGGCCATATCCGAGAATTTCAAGTGGATTTACTAAATAACGAGGATCTCCTTCTTAACGAACTTCGCCAGCTCGTAAATTTATTTTAATTTTAAGGACGGTAAAACGGCGCGTACTTTGTAGAAGAGAAAAATAGTGGAAGTTACCAAGAGAATAGTCAGCTATTCTGGACTTGCGTAAGAGACGACAAAGGAACAAGGGGACTAAGTTAAATAAGGAATGAAAGAAAATCCATGTCACAAGGGTCATCGAGGGGGTTCCTTTATTAAATTGTCCCATCTGAACAGACAGTTACTCGTTGATCAAACAACTTTATAATATGGAAACATGATCCTGATCTCTCATGTTTCCATCTTCCGACATTCAATCTTGAACGTTTTAAGAAATATACATATATGCGTTTGTATTGTAAACTATGTATATAAAATAAAAGCTTCATAATTATTACATGTTAAATTTAACAATTCTTAATTGTTAATAAATTCAAGTAAAGAACGGGCAAAGAGCCAAAGTATAAAAAATTAACAACACATATATATATTAAAATAATAGAACAT
>NW_017298703.1:1069627-1110602 GCF_001594075.2 Trachymyrmex cornetzi | reverse complement strand
ATCTTCAATTACATTAGACTTTTAAGTAACATCTTCAATTACATTAGACTTTTATTAAATTTATATTTGAGCTAGTGCCAGTTTGAGTAACAATGCCAGCACACAGGACGAATATGAAAATATAATAACGGCCGAAGCATTCACAACAAAGGCTCAACTCGTAATGATCACGGAGACAAACGGCAACCACCGAAACTGTTCGTAGGGAGGGGAACATGAAAAGTCTCTAAGTCTTAATTGTTATTTGTCTATTATGATTTTTAATTTTTATCAAGTAATTTATTGTGACTGAATTTAGTATTCGCGGTTTCTTCTATACACACTTATTTCCGAGGAATCAGACCTACAATGATACTACCCAAATTTCTTCAAGTGGCGATATTTCAAAAACTTTATTCTGTATATTATATTAATTTATGTTATCATTGAAAATGACCCGATCGGGTTCGAAACGTTTGTTAATTTTGTTGGCTAAATTTGTATGTATGTTCTATTATTTTAATATATAAATGTTTTGTTAATTTTTTAAACTTTGGCTCTTTGCCCGTTCTTTACTTGAATTTATTTACGATCGTAGAGCCTTATTACTATTTATACTTAATTGTTAAATTTTGAAAATAGAACTAATAAAATTTAAAAGTAGAAACTAACGAAATATTTTTCTTAAAATTTAATTTTATTTAATTATCGACATCTCGACGCAAAAGGCGATACTTTCTTTAATTTTGACTATCATAAAAATATGTATGACAAATGTTGATGGATTTGAAATAGTATTTTACAAAACCGCTCCATCTCTTTCACAAAATATCTTCGTTATTATTTGCATTCGTATTTTTTCGCATTTGCAAAATAGGTATGTTTAATTGTACGCACATAAACCCGCACAAAACACAATCCGATTCATCTCGTCACGAGAGCCCCGCAGACAGAAAAATGCGCGATGAAAGGAACGGCGGAAATTGCGGTGACTCGTAAGTATTCATAACGTTTGCCTGGCTTTTTGTGCATACCGTTATATACGCATTTTACTAGACATATCATGATTTAGGTATTGGACATGATTACCTTCGTTTTTTAAAATTCAAATATGAAATAATTGTCCAGTTTTCCTCGCAAAATATTATATGCAAAGAGATATATACGAAAAGGAAGATATATAAATAAGAGTAAATTCTGTGTAAAATATTATATAAAATGCAGTAATAAATATACGTACACTAATACTTTTAATTATTTTCAGAATATTTTCTCATTAATTACACTATCCAAACTGATGTTAAATCACGAATGAGATAAAGTAATTCTTACAGATTTTTTGTTGTTGAAAATAAATTTGTAAATAAAATTGCTCACATCACGTTTTTCAGATACTTTAGTTCAAAAATATCAAAAAATGTCATTTTCGGCATTTTTAAGTTTAATGTTCTCAAACACGTAACTTAATAGAGCAATTTCATTTATGGATTCATTTTCAGCGATAAAAAATGATAAGATTCACTTTGTCCCATTCATAATCTAGAAAAAAAGTTTAAATTTGTTGGATAGTGTTATTAAAGATACTCGGCCGCTTTTATAAACTTTTGTTAATTAATTCTAGAATATAATAATAATTCATTCTGTATTTTGTTACCCGATTTCTTTGCTTATCCGAAATAAAATCATATAATCTCAAATTGATATCTCAAATTGATTTCATAACTATTGTCACTCTAGAAAAAATTGTAAAGAATAGACTAAAATATCCAAATAGGACATGCATAATGCGATTTTTAAAAAGTAAAGCTAATTATTTTACGAATTACACAGGCGAGAGGGAACATTTATGAGCGCACTACGGTAGTAGCAACGTTGTTATAATTGAAAAGCTCAAAACCATAATTACGGCGGCGCGCTTTCGAGGCAGGCAGTGCCCTTATGCGCGTAATTACATGAAAAGCTAACGCACTCCTACTGTGGTCCGAGCGAGTAGTTCCTCGCCAACATTTCGCAAGCTGACCGAGAAGAAGAGAGGGCCAACATTCTGAGCTGGTCTTAACAAGACGCGCTACGTGTTCTGATTAAATCGGCTGCGACATTTGCACAGTGAGACATTTAATGCATACGTAGAAGGTCCACCGCGAATACTTGCAAACCTAACATCTGGTGCAACTCGTCACAGATTCGTAGATTCACAAATGTATTCATGTCAAATTGTAATTATAAGATTAAAAATTATAAGATCTAAAATGGTATCTTTCGCTATAAGTTCTTTACTTTTATACATTAAAGAAAAAACTTTTATATATTAAAAGATTTCTTTTTATAAAAATTATATAATTACAAGAGAAGAATATATAAAAGAAGAAATTCTAAATAATTTTGAGAACTTATAATATAAATAAATTTGTGTACGTACTATCTACTTTTGCAGGAAATAGAAGAACATATTTTATAGAATAAAGTATCACAATATATTTATTCTGATGTGTAACGCCATTTCGAATCATGTGCTTATAAAACTTTTTTGAAACTTCGGTTAAGTATTGATGTGTACATAAGAAATCTTGTTTTCTTATAAAATCTCGAAATATTTATAAATATTTCTAAGTATATTTTAGTTTATTTGTGATACTTTAAAGATATACTATTGTAAATTACATAATACAAAAGTTATATTATTTTTATAACATAACCCGTGTAGAAAAATTTCAAGGAAAAACTGGTCACTAACCAGAAACTGAATAATTTTTCTTAGGTAGGATTAATTAGACAGTAACTATTCAAAACTCTTGGATTAATTAGACAGTAACTATTCAAAAGAGAGAAAATATTAACTATTGTTTGATGGCCAGTTACTGGGCATAAACTATTCACGAAAAAATAGTAATAAAATTGCTTGGGAATTAGTTAGGAACTAGTTAAGAATAGGTTAAACCTATTTAGAATTTTCTCAAAAAATTAGTTAGAATTAGTCATAAATTGGTTAGAAAATGACTAAAAAATTTGTTATAAAACTAGTCAAAAACTGATCAGAAACTAGCCATAAACTGCTTTGAAAATGGTAATCAACTGCTTCAAAACTGTTCATAAAATAAAAAAAATTAAGAAACTAGATAGAAACTCTTTAAAAAATAATCAAAAGTGGTCAGATACCAATCAAAATCTTGTTAGAAATTGACTAGTTTTATTGTCCAGTTATTGGCAAAGCAAGCGTCGCCCAAACTTGTCAGTTTCTGACCAGTCAAACTAGCCAGAAATTAGCTAGTAACCAGAATTCCTGGCCAATTTCTGACTAATTTTTAGTTTGTGTGTGTGTGTGTGTGTTTTCTACTTGGGAAGTTAATAACCCTAAAATATCATCGATACATAAATATGTAGCATAATGTATTCTTCTACGATTTTCCTGTAAATTTGTATATTTTCATGCATAGAATATACTATGTAGCTATAAAAGGAAAATCCTTATCCTTACAAGTCCCATTTTTTTAATTTCAAAAATTTTTTATGGTATACAGGAAAAAAGAAAATGTTAATTTTAATATTTTTTACATGTCCCAGGAGATCCACTCTAAATTTTAAGTTAAAGTAACTCGTTCGTCTTGTATTATTTATTAACGAACTAATAATGTTAAATAATTGACACAATACTTTACATTTGTATTTGTTATTTTGACTTTAAGGGTGGTTTAAAACTAACATATAAAATAAGTAGAGTACATAGAAGAGTAGTTGCAGTAACTCGTAAGAAAATGTTAATAAAACTTTTTTGTTCGTATAATGTGAATGAACTTATAAAATAAGTAGAGTACATAGAAAAGTAGTTGCAGTAACTCGTAAGAAAATGTTAATAAAACTTTTTTATTCGTATAATGTGAATGAAATACATGTTAAATTGACTTTGAGATATATAGATTAATTGAAACAATTGTGTGAAAAACACTCAAAATAATATTCCATTTTCAATTGACATACGCAATTGTTAAGTTAGAAAGGTGACATGAATCTAACATATCAAAATGTTACAAAAATAATAACATATCAGTTGTATGTTTATTTTACATTGAAGTAATAATCAAAATGTGGTAACACAAGAAAAATTCTACATATGGACGCACGATTTTTTACTGTGTAAGTTAGAGGATAATTTAATGATAATTTATGGTTGCGCATATTCATTAAGTGGTCTGTTTATTTTCTACGTATGCTTATTAATGTTGTAATTTATCTAAAAATTAAATACATATTCTCTACTTTAATCAAAACACAAATTATTTTCTTATATAATTTAAATTAATAGCAATACTGTATCACTCAATATCGATAGTATCCTAGAATGTCTAGGTAGTATTTTATTATCGATTTGACACATTAAAACAGAAAATAATAATTTTAAATACAAATATTCTGTAATCTGATGAACATTTTGAAACGTGCTTTCAATGTATAAAAAATGAGATCCTGCTTTCAGGAAAAAAAATGTGTAGTGCTCATATTCCTATGTAGCGACTTGATTCTCACATGTCGTCCTGCGCATCCTTATTGTGACCGTATTATTTCTCACTTTTTACCAAACGTGTGCGAAACAGCTATTCTAGGTCCAGAAAAATAAAAGGTGTCTTGTCAACGCGAGAAGCAACTACATTATTCATGATTCACTGTTGCTGCACAATTCGCAATTCCGTTCCTTTCTTTATTCCTGCGTTCTTCTAACTCTAGCCGCTGATGATCTCACTTCTGTTCACCATCATGTAGCATCTGTTGACATACAGAAACGTGATCGGAAATCACGTCATGGGAAGACAACACATCGTTACGTTCGAACCACATTTAATGAGAGCACGGTTTGCACCTACATTGTTTGTACGACTGCTAATGAGCGCGTGCCACCTGGTTATCGCGTATAATTACTCACGGGATTGGTCGTGTTTAATCGTCATCCGTAAATCGACGACCTGTTTATGAAGGCTGGTGTAATCTACCGATAACTATTAGCCGATATTCAGAATTATCGGGAAATTAGCGTTAATAAATCCAGAAATTTTGATGGTAGGTAGAACATCGCTTTTGTTATTTCAATACGTCGAAGCACCCAAACTTCAGAACATTTTTAAAAAATATTTAACATTTTCTATTAATTTAAATAAATTTATATTTCTGTAAAATTATCAGGATAGTTTTTAGTTTTTTGGCTTTTTTACGTATTTTGATCGAGCTAGCGTTTTAATTAATATCTTTTTTATTTAACAATTTTCATTTTCTTACTTCTCTTGTAGCTCGAAGACCATATTCTGTTTATAAATATTTGTGACAAAATTTGACTCTACAGACTAAGTTTATATAACTGTAAGTATAAAAAAAAACTAATTAAGTTAAACATAATAAAGTATTCACACAAAATCTAAATATGTCAAAACATAAATGAAAAGTCTTGATATAATAATGGAGACAAATTAGTTTAATATCGTTCATAATGAATCGAGAATCTGATAACCGAGAATGCAGGAAAGACATTTCTCCTATTTCAGGCTAAAAGACACCACTGCTAACGAAGAAATTACGTTTGATCAACGCTCTGCCCGAGAAAAAATTAGGTCGATGCATTTTCACTGTCGTGAACGATATAGCAGACTATTTAATTTGAATCTAGATTTCGAGATAACATTTACCTAATAATTTTATACACTTTTAAAATTACGTTTCCTTTGTACACTTTATTACACATAAATTTTAATATGTAGATCTTATGCAAAGAGGATAAAAAGGAACTAGCACTGATTAAGATACTAGTTAAATAAGACTTTATTTAACTGGTATATTAATCAATGTATTCTAATAATTTTTTATATCAAGTTTTTTTTTTAGTTTCTTCTAACAACTACAATATCGTCATATCATAATAGAGAGACTATCGGAAGATTACATTATCTATTTATATTTGAAAAAGTCCTTATATTTGTGAAAACACAGCATAGAATATTACAATCCTCTTTTGCCTCTCGATAATAGAGATGTTTTATTATTAAAATTTATTTCTGGAACAGTATTTTTTTTTAGCTCAACCTCTACATTTTATCCAATCTTATTGCTTATGTATCCACAAGATTTTTTCATAAAAATGTCGTCTTGCTTATAAGAACTTTTTTATATTTTTCTTTTGTTTATGTTAGACGCAACTGAAGCACGAACAAAATGCACGCACGCCACTTCAAGGACTACTGAGACGATGAAGAGTTAAAAACGCGCGAGTATCTCGTGATTTCTCTCGTTTTGAACTTCTGAAACCATGTGGCATTTTTCGAGACAGTCTCAAACTTCGAGATAATCACAAACGCTTCTCGCGTACCAATACTTTCTCGAAAGTTGGCACAACAATGTGAAAGAAGAAACCTTTAAAGTTACGGCAAAATTAGAGCGGACTGTTCTATCTCGGCATCGCTGTCGCGCAGCTTGTGGTTACTCCCACGGCTCCGACGCGGAACTTTTCGTTTCATCTCGGTGATTTTTAGGAAATTGGCTTAGCGAAAGCGAAACGAGCGGGACAACGCTACCGCTTGCACGACGAGTTACTTCACCCTCGGGTGGGTAGTTATACGAAAACCTTCTTCGGACATACGCCGCCACCACGCCATTGCCGTGAGCGTAAAATATCACGAGGCGTCCCTTATACTTTCGCAAGGGTATTTCGGTATATTCTCATTTTCGCGTCAGTGCCGAAAGAGAGAGAGGAACGTTCACATGATTCCTTTCCTTCACGCAAGTTACACGATAATCGATTAATAATATATACGAAGTATGTGCCGCACGTAATATAATATAGATTATATTACGTGTGAACACGAAATCTTAAATTTTGCTTAAAAAATATTAATTTATTTACCATATTTTTATTCCTGGAAAAATTATCCTTATAATTCCCAAGTTAATATAAGTATAGTATGTACACGGAGAGAATTTTTTCTTAGAGTTTACCCTGAAAATATGATAGTCGAGGGATAACATTGTGTTTCGAAGAATTTTAATGTAAATCTCTCTCATTCATTAGTAAAACTTTAATAAAATATAAAATAAGTTTTGATTAATTTTACTGAAATGCATAGTAAAAATCTTTAAAATATTGTATTGTATCAGAACTATTATATTTTCAAGGTAAATTTTAAAAGAAAATTCTCTTCGTGTATAGTATGTATTATCTTACAATTATGAATAAATTTGTTTACCGATAGTAATTTCATGAAACTATTTTACATACAATTTTAAATATATTTACTGTAAATTTAAGTAAAAATTTTACTAAACTTTTAATTCCTTTGATGTTCTAAATATTATTTAATAATTTCATATAAATGTAAATTAATAAGTATTTTTAGAACACAAGTGTAAATATTCTTCACATAAACATAAACAAAGATTAAAATTTTGCTGTACCTATTGTGCTTTTAAAGTTTTTGTAAAAACCGTAGACATTTTCACTGTTAAAAGAATATTATTTCCATTTGGTTTACTTAGCAAAGTATTTTCTTTGCTTTAACAAAAATGTATGGAAAGAACTGGAGAAAATCTCTATTCGCAAAGATTATCGCGCAATGCATATGGAACGAACTCAACAACTGTCTCTGGTGGAACTGCTGTGCTACTGTTTGCCGCTGTCGTTCCATATGTTTTTTTTTTCTATGTGACTCGGTGGAACGATGCGCATAATCGAATGCGCGCGTCCTCGTTAACTCCCGTTCTAACTGGGATTTCACGATGGAGAACGACAGTCTGTATTACCGAAAATTCCGAGACACAGCTAGGCAAAATCGTAAAACTGTATTACCAACAACTATGCGATGGCAAAGGTAGGAAACGAACAAAGGCAAACCGCATTCACCAATGTTTTTCCGTCGTATCATAAAAAGACGCGAAGCGAGACCGTCCAAACGGCTATCTGCTCTTTCTGTTTGTTGAACGAAGAGGTTCATCGCCCCGGAGCGAACGAAACCTAAACGACGAGAAGAACACGAGACCTGACGTGAATTTCCAGCATTTAATTTATCCCGCTATTGCGTCCGACGTCGCAGACAACCGTTTATCAGTACTACTTCTTTTCTCCTCTTTCTTTGTCTCGGGCGAGACTGTGACATAATTACTTCGCTAACCAAATAAATGAATAACGTCGGTCTGTATATGCATATAAACATATATAAGATATATGTATATATATATAATATTAGAAATATGTTTATTATCAATATTTAAATAGTACTTACAGTTTGTGCGTGGAGTAGATTTAATTTTGAATATCTCCATATTTTTTGTATTTTGTTCAAAAGCGACATAAAGCTATTTCTTATCTTATTTACAGTTTTATTTATATCTTTATATCATCTCTCTTCTAATTGATAAATGTATAATTCCTTATTTTTAAATACTCACATATTTTAATAAAATTGGCCAAGATTTTTTATTTAAAACAATCAAATATAATTTTATTTATTTGAAGCAAAAATGGCAAGATTTTATTCGTATTTAATATTCGAAACAAAATATTCTAATTATATGTAAATTGATTGTCTGTTTTAATTACGTCTTAAATTATTAAAAATATTCAAATTTCTTATTCGACTTGCGATATAACGTTTATTACATTAATATCTAGATAAAACACTAATATCAGAAATTCGAGGTCATATTCCTAATCCTACTGTACATTATTATCCATAAAGCTTGAATCTTGCATAAATCGCATTATATTCCCATTATACGCCATTGTTAACAAAGCTAGAATCTCATGTTCGCTATTATAACGTAGTATACTCTATTGTTAACGAAGTTTGAGTTACATGTCCGACAGAATGCTCGTTAATCCGCACTGTGCCGTTTCGCCGCTGATTTACAGAGAGAGATAAATTTTTTGAATCACCCACGACAGCGAATTCGAACGTCGCCGAATGCACGACGCGATTGTGCTCGGCCAGCTCGGCCGTAGCGATCGGCGTGTCCCCCAAGGAGATTTGTTAACTTCTGGCAAACAGAAGTTTATCAATAAAATTGCTTTCACGGGGTGTAATACCGTGCTGGAGCACAGCCAAATTCGGCTATCTGGCCCCTATGCGCGCGCTTTGCGGCGGTTCACACGCTCGCACACATTCGCGGCTTGACCGATGCGCCTGCATGCGACTCTAGTGTGCATATTTAGAATGCACCGTTCGCTTTAATCATTTAGTAACTCGACATGGTAATTACGTTGGCCCTGGTTAATTCCATGCGCAAATATCCGCCGAGTTATTATTTCGTGCTGGACGTTATTAATTTCCTGCTGCATATATATATATATAGTTAAGCGACTAACCGCAAGCTTGTATTATATATATGTATATATATATCATGTAGAATTATTTTCATATTGAACTTTCCCCTATGACTTTCCCAACACAGAAATGAAATTCGTGACCTATTTTCTGAATCAAGAGACAATTTTCTTCATATACGTGTATACATCATGCTGCCTTTCACACCATGCCGCCTTTCAAATAATATATGAGAGACAGACAGTTATTTGAAGAAACATGATATAAAGTAGTATAAAAAAATTAATCATGTAATATTTAAGAAAAAATTCAAATATTTAGATATACCGAGGTATTTTCTTTAATTTATCGTTACTGCTTGTATTTTAATATTTTGTCACTTTGGAAGAAAATACTGCAGTATTATACAATATGCATTATATCATAATATTGCATATCAATATTTCAACACATGTAAAAAATTCAAAATATTTGCAAATCATACTACTTACATTATATTTTACTATTGTAACGGTACGACAGTAATAGAGAACATTTTATGTATATAACTATACACATTTTTAATATAAAAAGAAATTTAATATTGATTTTATGAATAAAAAAGTAATCCTTTTAAATCGTTATATAATCTACATTATCGACTTAAATATTAATTCATACGTATATAACTACGTAAAAATTCAAGCAAAAAATTTATAAAGAAAAAGTACCACTTTTAAATGTAATATTTAAAAAGTGGTCGATTTGCACGAGCTATCGCTATTACGTTGAAAAGTACATATTCGAGTGAAGTAAAATTTTTAACACGTTAAAACTAACTTCGATTCACGAACGCGGTGCACTAGACATGCCGAAACTGCAAGTAACAAGATTTAGCGTTAGAGAGGCTTCGCTTCGCCTGAGATAAGGATGTTAGGAAGCTGTGCTAGTATTGGAGAATGGGATCGTCACACCAGGAATCAGATGGTAGAGCTCTGTTCTAGTATTGGCAAGAGTGAAGCTTTACTCGACAATCTCTCGAATCCTTAATCGTGTAAATAGAATTTATTTCGCGCATCAAGCAAGTCACACAAACTCTCGAGGCAGTTTGTGCGATTCGGTATACCACACCTATACATTAACGCGAAGTTTCTCGACGAAATAGTAGTCCTTTGCTCGCACAGCATAAGTTGCTCTTAACTCGTCGATGTCGATTAACTTTTATCGATATCGCTAACTAAAGTAATTCTGTCTAGTTTTTTTTTTGGTAACTTTTTTAGTTTTAAACTATACATTATTAATAAAAGAAGAACTCTTTTAATGCACTTTTTCTCGTTTTTTTTTATTAAAGTGAGAGAAAATTTTGTAATAAAAAGCATATTGACAGAATCTGTTTTGGATTCTTTAATAGCATAATATTAAAATTAAAATTTTAAAAAGCTAAAAAGTCACAAGATTCATATTTTCTATTCTAAATGTACATGCATATGTAAATATCTTTTTTTTAATTTTAAACATATTTAAAAAATATTTTACTTAGGTACAATAAAGAAATGAAAAATTAAAGGTGTAGACACTAATCGGTAACGTAAATTTCAATTTTCCACGTTAAACAAAATAGAGGTAAAAAATGTATCACACTGATTGACACTGAGCGACGATGAAAATAGTCGTTTTTTACGAGAAAATTTTTGAAACACCGAAAACGTGGCAGAATCTGATATAATCCGACAAGTATTTCCGATTCAATTATGAAACTCACCTCGTTTCGAGGCGTGGAAACTATCTTGCGGCTGTATCACCTCGACCTGAGCGCTGAGGCGAGACTTGGGCAGGATGTCCCGGTTGGCGTTGATCTTCTCCGCGGCGTAGCGAAAGGCCACTTCCTGCTTGTCGTCCGACGGATGAAACAGCCCGCCTGGGAAATCACGCATCCATATTAAAGGGTGCTACTTTGACGAGATCCACGCGTGCACTACTTATTTTCTGTCTACGAGCACTATTACAGAATATCTTTATCCAACCGTCTATCTACCCGGTTTTCTGTTCACTAGAGCAGGATAAAGATTTATGGTCTACTTACACCTACGTGAGATGATCCCGACTAGAACCGTGTTCCGTGTAACTTCACTGTACAATGTATTTTATGCGCATGTTTTTACATGTTACATTTTACATGTTCAGTGTTTCTGAGATAATTCTAATGTCTTTGGCAAGAATATTTTGGTATAAGTTTGAATATATGTATTTAATAAATGCACTTTAAAAAACTATATTAATATTCTGAAAAAGGTATATTAAGTACAAATACTTTTTATAAGTTCTAACAAATTTTAAAAATATATTAATTTATTGATTTTTATCGAAAAAAAAACATTTTGAAAAATTTTATCTAATATCTGCACAATATCGTACAAATAAATCGTAAAATAAAGGATTTACTTTAAAAAGTAAAATACCAAAAAAGAAATAATAAATAACAGCGCTCTAAATCATAATTTGACTGCTATGAAACAAAATTGGATTAAAGTTCGTAAAATATCTTTGTATTTAAAATAATGGTATCTCAATTGAAAATTTCCATATGTAAACACAGATTTTTGTTTTTTATTGAGAAAAGAGATATGCGAGTACACGTTCCATTCGTTGCCGTTTCCATCATTTCGCGTCACATAAGTACTCGCGACAGTTTCTTCGTATGGTCCGCTGAAATTCTGCGCCTTCCAATTCATTCAGTTAGGAGAAATTGACGCCATAAATTGATTTTAATCTCGTGTACGTCATAAAGTAACTGTACGAGCAGCTGCACCGGCTTGACTCTGCGATTTATAGAATTTGCGGAATAGATTTACGTCTCTCGTTAGCGACCTGCTATCGATTCTCTTTGGCATACCTCGTAAGGTACGTTCCTCGATTCGCTACGCTCATTGTGACAATAATGAGCCTAATAATGCAAATGAGAATGAAAATATGAATAATTTGAAAATTTAACGCAAAATGAAGAAAGATGAACACAACTCGTCCTCGCAGTGGGAGGATTAATCCATCGCGACTTCTTTATTAGATTTATATATAGGAATTGAATTAGTACATCTGTAACACTTTCGTCAAGGAGAGAAGGCGGAAACTAGTAAATGTGATTAAAAGCGAGCAATAACGCTATACTTACTACGAGTTTTAATGCATTCGTACTACGTTCATACCTTTATTCCGTGGCATTTCACCAATGCTGTGTATGACCAAAAACTTTCTATATCGGAAAATTGAAAAAAAAAAACAATTTACAAAATATAAGAAAGACCGGAATGAGAGAGATAAATAATAATTTTGTAGTTAATGACTTATTGAGCAATCAATTGAATTTGTGTTGCGAATATCGATAAATATTTCAGGTGTGACAATCAATCGTAAAATCGTCGCAAACGTTGGAAAATAAACGTTTACATAAATATAGACATTACCTTTTTTCAGGTCAGCTGCCCAATCAAATTAAACGAATTTAAATATTCATTGATCGCTAATAAATTATTTCGCACAGAGTGATTGAGAAAGCCAACAACTGTCGCTTCCGTTACAATCATTCCAACGCAATAAATATATTAAATTGTTCCCACAATACATATTAAGGCTCATTCTTAGTGTTCCGTACATCAAATCACGTCATTTAATTACACGTGCGAATAAATGAACTTCCCATCGCCACGGTCGGTTGACTAAAATAAATCACGAAAACTATACATGACTATGGCGCACGCCACTTTTAATTTTCGCGTCAATTTGACAGCTTCCGTTTATAATAACGTTGAATTCAAAGCACATAATGAGCCGCTGTTCTGAAACAAAAGATTGTTTGTAATCCAGGTTATATCGTGCGCGCAAAAGACAGCTTTGTGAGCGCATACATTACAAACTTAATTACATTTTTCCCGTATAACTATTTTATATATAATCCGTTATGCATAAGCGTTTATTGTACGTTTAAATCGTATAATAAAATTGAAAAAGATTTGTATATCGTACTGTTACATATTTTTATCAGAACAAAAACAGATTTTTACTCTTTTCAGATTTATACTTTTCCTCGTATATCAACTATTCAATTTTCAAACATAATTTCCTTAAAAAGAGAGACTATGATGTAATTGTTCGACTAACAATAGCGATGGAAAAAGCAGATAAAAATGCAGTAGTAGAAGAAAGCTGAACGAATTGAACTGGCACCGAAGAAGATACCGCGAAAAATTAGAAAAATAAGAAATGCGAGACGCTTAAAATTCAATCGGCGTAATGTAAGCTAAAAGAATTTCTAGTTTTCTCTCTCTCTCTCTCTCTCTCTCTCGTTCTAGTCTCTCTTTGTACTATTTCGTAAATTTCTTTCCTTTTTCAGTTTTCCGATACAGAAAGCTATTGGCCATACACGGCATTGGTGATATGCCACACGGAACAAGCGTACGGACGTAGTACGAACGAATGCATCAAAACTCGTAGCAAGTACAGCACGTATCTCCCTGAGCTCGGACGTGTATATCGATCTGCTTTTGCTTCTCTCTCGCTACCTTGGAAAAGAAAGCGTTCGGAAATTGAGTGCATCGTGAATTTACGTTTCGATAAAAGTTCACCGAGTATAGTCGGGCATTCGGTATCACGTACATCCACGCGTATATCCGCGCGTCGTCGAGAAATGACAATCATAATATTAAACAGTGACGTGACAGTTTTGCATGTGCGTAAAATATACGAGCTGTTGCTGTTTCATCATATTTTTAAGAGATAAAACTGCAAAACTGCAAAAAGCTGATATGCAAGCGAAGTACTTCTGTTATAAATTATAATTATTTTTCGGATATATGTAAATCAATTATTTTCAAAATAAAAACATCGTGATCAGTATATAACATTGTGATACTATTAAATTCTGATAACAATAACGTTATTAATTTTGTTTTGTTAGATATTGATAGCATATACAATAACAAAGAATTTCCATTAAATAAATGAGATTTTATTTTCTATTAGAAAGTATCGATGAAAATTTTACGATTTCATAATTTTCTGCACGCGAATTTAAATACATTTGTGGTTTTCACATAAAAGCAAGCAAAACTTTTGCGACAAAATTATAAAATATATTTTTCAAACCGTTTCCATAAAAAGAGAATGTATGAAAATATTTTGCATCATGAAACAACATATAGTAATGTCAATATTTGTAAATTTATATCTTATTTCTTTATTATATTAATTATTTATTATTACATTGTTTTAACATTATATTTATTATTACATTGCATTAAAATTATATTATCTTATTAATTTATAATAATTTTTTAAATATTTATATAAAAGGCTAATTTTATCCTTTTGATTTTTATAAAATATAAATAAAAATTGTAAAAATTTTTTAATATAAATTTTTGCAAGACAACATACAAAAATTCTTAACATTTTTTCGTTTCAAAATATGTAAAATTATTGTTCAGTCGTTACCTGTGAAAAATCTTATAAAAAATGTATTATATATATATATATACATATATATCTCTTTTATATGTTATTTTCAACCGTGAGATTTTGCAGAATTTTGTGACTTGTAAGCGGAATGTGCTATATCAGTATCTGCTGTTCACAGAGGCAGCTACTTTCAATATATCCGCAGGGAGTTGGTTAGCGACATTTAACTGTAAAATACCTCTTGTTTATATATCCGCTACATGCGCAGCAGTACACGCGTGGTTGCTATCGGAGTGATTTTCTCTCTGACGCGCAACAGCCAGAACTTCGGTAATTGTCGTCGCACACGGTAAAATGCATGTTATCCGCGTCACGTTGCCTGTGTTTCTCTTGCACTACCATCAATGCCAATTAAATAGAGCACTGTTAGTAGCACACCCTTTTATCGCCGCTATTAATTTCAATTATTTGCCTAGCCAGCAAAATATTTTCACGAAACCGTTATAGTTTAACGATATTTGGCAATTGCTTAATACGTAACAATATGAATATAAACCAAGAATTGTAGATTGAAAACATAAGGCGATGTAATCTATCCGAAAATAATTTTTTAATATATAGCTTTAAAAATATAATTAAAAATTTGTTATGATTACAAAAATTGAAACATACTCTCTAAATCTGAATCAGTGGATCGTCACTAATTACCCAGTGACATACTTGGCACTGATAATCAGTGAAGTTCAACTAAAAATGGAAGAATGTTTGAGCATTATATAACTAAAATACTGATAGCTACATGTGAATTTCAATTTTCTAATACCATATTAATTGAATTTAAGCACTAAAACGAGGTTAGTTAGATCACGTAATAAAGAATAGCTAGATTAAGGATCTCACATTTAATTCACTGATTACCAGTGGCATACTTGGCACTGATATCAGTGATTATCCACTGATTCAGATTTAGAGAGTAAAAGAGATATAATAAATGAGAACAATAAAGGAACAAATAATAATGTTAATTTAACTATTATAATTTTTTTTATAAATAAAACAAGATTTTGTATGAGAAAATCACTTCAAGTGCTTTTACGTTAAAAAAAAAACTTGTTTAATCACTATGATTATTTATCTCAATAAGTAATCCTACAATTCCATTAAATTCCACTTCAAATTAACTGAGAAATAAGATTTTATCTGATTATAATATTCGTGAAGCTTCTACGAATATTATCTCGAAAAGCCAAGTCCGTACTACCGTTTCCTTACTCGTGGATATTATCGATCGAGACATTGATAATAATTTTACTGACGCCATTGAATGCGGTCGAAAGGGTCGTGGCTTTCACACCGGGAGAAAGATACTCACCTATCCTAATGAAATCAGGAAGAGCCGCGGCGTGGGCGGCGAGGAGCGCCAGCAGTAGCAGCCACCTCGCAGCCATTTCCGGTTCCGGTTCACCCCGCCGTCTCTCCCTGCGCCCTCCGTCGTTGCCTCCACCGCCGCTGCCTGTAACCCCTCTCTCTTCCTCTCTGTCTCCTCCTCTCCTTCGTTTCCTCTTTGTCCTCCCGAAGGAACTTACGCCACTGGAAAACAAGATTGGACAGCGAGTTCATTAAAATGCACGCCACAAGTCTTCGTATTCGGTCTGAATATCTGTTCTCGTTTACAAGAGAATTGTATTTCGGGCGCACCCGACGTCACCGATTGCCGACACGAAATCAGCGATGATTGAGGAACATCGTTGCCTACGAGGATAGGAAAGCAATGAAAGGACAGGCAAAATTGAGCGACGATAGGCGATCATCGACACCGGAATATTGCACGCGAAATTGTAGGAATAAGATCATGAAACATTCATCGAATTAGATATTATCTTACATTAGTAATAGAGTTCATTGGCGATGCATTGATTAAACATTGGTTAGGTTGGTATAATCTGAGAATATATTAGCTTTGGGGGGTTGTTACAACAACATTCTTTATGAAAAAGAAATGTATATGAATTCATGTTACATTGATATTAAATATATAGCTGTTAAGATATGCCCCTATAGGATAGTTCTGACAACCGTAATTCTTACACGATAAATAACATCTGATTAGAATATTCTCATACATGGTTGCCTTAACTGAAGATTTATTGCTGCCTTTCGAATAATATAGTTGCATGGCACAGTACTACAGTTCAATTTCATTGCAATAGACAATACAATAGACAACAGCAATATTACTATTAACTCGCAAAGAATTTTTATATAAAATAAAGTATGTATCGTAGTGTGTGATTTTTCTTGTGCATATTATTGTGAATATAATTGTGAATAATTATGGATAATCCTTGATTTAAATGCATGCATTGCTGCATATACACACAGTAAAAAATCGTGCGCCCATATGTAGAATTTTTCTTGTGTTACCACATTTTGATTATTACTTCAATGTAAAATAAACATACAACTGATATGTTATTATTTTTGTAACATTTTGATGTGTTAGATTCATGTCACCTTTCTAACTTAACAATTGCGTATGTCAATTAAAAATGGAATATTATTTTGAGTGTTTTTAATACAATTGTTTCAATTAATCTATATATCTCAAAGTCAATTTAATATCTAAGAATTTTTTTATTCACATTATATATGAATAAAAATGTTTTATTAACATTTTCTTACGAGTTACTGCAACTACTCTTCTATGTACTCTACTTATTTTATATATTAGTTTTAAATCACCCTTAAAGTCAAAATAACAAATATAAATGTAAAGTATTGTGTCAATTATTTAACACTATTAGTTCGTTAATAAATAACACAAGACGAATGAGTTACTTTAACTTAAAATTTAGAATGGATCTTCTGGGACATGTAAAAAATGTTAAAATTGACATTTTCTTTTTTACTGTGCACGTATGGACTGTCCTAATCATATACGTACGTTTCTATAAACATACGCGCTTAACGCGCATTATAATGTGTATAGAAAGGGGTTAATCTTGCGAGCTTTAGCTTCAAAGCGCAGGATTTAACTCTGACCTAGAAATAATCATTACTGTTATAACCACACTTACCACATCTCTGGCTTTCGACTGGAAACTCTGGCTTTTTGACCAAATCTCTGGCATACGGAAACTCTCCAACAGCTTAAAATTGTGATGATTTTTTTTTATGTACGCGTATAAACTTTCTTCCGGCTTTTAGAAAAATCTTTCCGCCAGGAGAGCTAAATTTGATAATCTTTTTTTTGTTTAGAGGATGCACCAGCAGGAATTTCAGTATTGGCAATTTCGATACTGATTATCGATTTCTGACAGGATAGTAGAATCTTTCACAAAAAAACTGTCGATCTTCTGTGGAACTAAAAATGTGGCAGCCGTGGTTGTAACATCCATATAGCAGTTATCTTCGCTAAGGTTGGAGTAATTTGTATGTAGGTCACTTTCAGAATACTACGGTTCTCATAACTTTTTTATAACACAAACTATAGAAATCAAAACCTTAAACGGTCTAGCAGGATCTTAATGCTTGTATGATTCTTTTGTGAATTTATATACTACGTATGTAATCCCCAAAAACGGGCGCCGAAATGATTTTTCGGTTTTAAAACGTTAACTCTACTAAACTACCGCAGTAATATCATATATATCATATATCATATATATAATTATATATATATCATATATCATATAGAGATCCGGGTTCGATTTCTGGCCGAGGTAATAATTTTTGCAATAAGAATTAATTATTTACAGATTTTAATATGTCATTCAACATTATTAAGATCGTTTCGAAGATGCGAATAAGCATCAAAAATTTGTTAAATTGCTGGTCAATTTAACTCGTGATATTACTGCGGTAGTTTAGTAAAGTCAGCGTTTCAAAACCGA
This sequence comes from Trachymyrmex cornetzi, assembly GCF_001594075.2. NCBI lineage: Eukaryota > Metazoa > Arthropoda > Insecta > Hymenoptera > Formicidae > Trachymyrmex > Trachymyrmex cornetzi. The sequence goes on along the minus strand of NW_017298703.1, from coordinate 1,092,007 downwards.
AAAATCATTTCAGCGCGCGTTTCTGGGTACTACATACGTAGTATATAAATTCACACAAAAATCATACAAGCATTAAGATCTAGCTAGACCGTTTAAGTCTTCGATTTCTATAGTTTGTGTTATCACATATACGGTCCTATAATATATTATATTGAACTTGTTTATATACATAGCGAAAAATAACATTATTCTGTGTGGCAATCTTGATCTTTTCTTCGTGCACATGTATATCTGTTTAAATAAGATAACTATACCTAATACAGTCAATAAGTGGTGTAATTTTTGCTAAATTCGACATTAAAAACTGATAATCAAATTGAAAATAGTAAACATTTCTAAGATACTAGTTGAAAATATAATACATTTTCAATATTTACGCGAGTGCAGTGAAGATTTAACTGCCATTAAATATTTAACTACCTTTAAACAGCAAATAGATCACATTAGGTCATATCGGAAGCAATTACATTATATATCCATAATTATATTTTACAATTGTGTTTACTTTATATATAACCATTCCTTTAAATAAATATATTTATTATTATTTTCATACGCATTCACATATGTATGTAAAAATGATAAAATATTACGATTTTGGCTTGTTTTATTTTCTGATTATTAAAAAAATTTAGTTTTATTTGTGAAAAAATGTACTTTTTTAAAAATATTTTATTATAAAAAATTGTAATTTGCAATTCAATAAAATTTCTAGAATTAATTATCTAAAATTTTTCAAGAGTTGCGAAAAATAATAATCTTAATAAAATTTTTTTTTAATAAATTGATTGTTAAAATTATAAAAAAATCTATATATCTTTTGTATAATCAAATATCCATTCAAATTCATTCATGTATTTTATATGTAATTATTACATATATGTATTATTTTATATGTAATTTGACTTACTGCATTATTTACTATTGATTTTCGTAGTTTATGTAATTGATATACTCTATTTTTCGCTCATATTATCTCTCGATTCCTTACAAATAACATGTACTATAACAACTAATATTGACAAATTAATTTCTGGTAATTAAGTTAAAGGAATTAATAACCTATTTATATTTGCATTTAAACCAGATAATTCACTTGGTGTGTAATATGAAAATTTGTTATTATTAGTAACTAATTAATTAAATTAATTGTTGATAATATATGATGCATATGTATTTATACAACAAAAAATTAAAAAGTAAAGTCGGTTATATACATATAAACAGCGAGAATCACTTGTAGCATAATCGTTAATTGAATTAGGATTTAAATAACAATTTTAATCTAATAATTTCTCGGATAAAATTAATCATTTTCGATGGCGCTAATGGATCCACAAGAAATAAGCGATGACAATTCTGTTCAACGATATTAATTTTAAATACAAAGAACAGAATGTTTAGCGTATTTTTAATATATAACGTATCTATATTGTTAAATATTTCATAGTGACGAAACGAGTCAATTGATGTATGCGATTCTCCTTTTTCTGCCAGTTGACATTCTACAAATTTGGCGCTCCACCATTTGAAAAGCAAAGAGCACGATATTTCGGCGTATATTTACTTTACAATACGTTAAATACTTCATAGAAATAGATTGGTACGCAGCCTTGATGTTTGCTTTGTAACGTACATACAAAGCGCGGTGTAGCGTACACAAGGTCGCCGCGTTATCATTCGCCCTTCGACACTCGAGCGAACGGCTAGCCGCTCCGCATGTTGCGTATTATCCTTCGAATCGCGATCGTTCCTCATGAACAATTAACAATTACCGAACTCCGACATCGCGATTGATTAACTCTCACGGTTAACAACTCGATAACGGCATCGCAGCTAACAATGTCGATTTATTGAAGCAGACATGTTTCGCGCAATTCAGTCATTTAAAATAGGAATTGAGGCGGACGTGTCCCGAATTTTTCAATTTAAATATCATTTCTCTAATACTATTTCCAAATTGAGAGCTAACTATCGATTCGAATGATTCAAATAGAAAGCCATGTCATATCGTTAATAATATTTCACGTATTTTGCGGGATTGTCGGATCGCGTTCGGGTTACGTTGAGAATGCCATGCAAATGCCGCGTGATTATCGTACTCTGAATTAATACGCGCGCAATCGTGATTAACAGCATTAGCATTAGTGTCATATTGGTTTGTGTCTCGAAGATTTCTGAGAAGAGGAAGAGGCCTAGGAGAGACATCATTGACCGACGACGGAAAAACCATGAGATGAGTGTACATTATTCGTTGCTTGTAAAATTAATCAGCTATTCGGGTCGTTCAGTTGAGTGATTTAAGTGACTTTTAGAACAAAGATTAATATTTTATCAAATTTACAAAATGTTATAAAAGTTTAAATTTGAAAACAACTTTTTTTCAAAAACTATAACTATTTTATTAACTCTCCGTCTGCAATCATATTTTTATTCCCTTCATCTAGCTTAAGTTTTTTACTGTCCTAGGCTTTTAAAAAAATGTGGAAAAATTTAGAGTTATCTTTCAACATCTTTATTACATTATCAGACAGGTTTTTAACAAATTATTTTAAGAAGGAAAACCAGATTCCTTTATTCAAAATTTTTAAAGTGAATAATTTTACTTGTACTAAAAAAGACTCAAATTACAGATAGAGAGTTAAATATCTTTTTGTAAAAAATAATGCGAATAAAAAATTTAATGTATAAAATAATAATAGTTTTTGATGTTATTTATTTTAAATGTTATGACATATGTAGGTTTCATATTTATATTTTGCAGATCAGGGGAATTACAATGTAACTTCGGTGTTATACGGACAGGCTGATAAGTATCAAATTATTGTTTATTCTGAAGTAATGGTTCCGTTAATAGTATACATAAATACAACGTCTCTCAGAATAATTATTTTGAAATGAATAGATTAGGAAAGATTAATACAATTGATTAATTTTAAAATATAAATGGTGATTGATCTATTATGTGCATATTAACCCTTATTGTACCATCTACAATATGGTGCCTCATCCATACCATCAAGGGTCACTTCAAATCTCTTCGTTTTTTCACCTCTTCAAAATAATTTAAAAAATCTCTAAAAATTCACCAACATACTTTTAACTTTCTAGAATAAATATTGACTCTTTATTTTGGAAAATAATAAAATGTAGTATAATTTATAATTACCGAAAGACTCAAAGAAACTTGCACGAACAGGAATCGCTCGGTCACTAGTTACCCATATTAGTACGGTAAGGGTTAAAATGCATATGTATAAAGCTTACACACACACACACAGAATGGAATTTGTTATAATTGACATATTATCGATTAGTTTGATCATTTATTGATATAGTTTAGTGTTACATTAAGCAGTAAAATAACAATTTTAGATGTATAAATTATGTAAAAGTGATTGAAAACTTAAACGTGTAAACAACAAAAATAAAAATGTAAAATGTAAAATAAAGTAAAATAAAATCTAATAAAATAAAATAAAGTAGCTAAAATAAATTGATTTTTCGAAAAATAAAACTGTGATGATGGATTTGTTAAAAATATCCCTCACATTTTTTTACTAAACATATATTTTATAACATATAGATTAAACTTTCAGGAAATAAAATTTCAAAAATCAGAAGATAATGAAGATAAGATATATTAATAATATTTATAATTAAGAATATTTAATATTAAGTACATAATAATTAATATAATGTTTCTGAATTTATTGCTGACCTTTTTATTTCTTAAATAAATAATGAGAAATAAATAAAACAAGAAACCAATAAAACTGTAACAAATATATATAAAATGACATATTTGAAATGTAAAGCTTTTATTGAAATATCTTTATAACGTTCGTATATCATGACAATGAAAAGTGGAATGAAATATTTACTCTTTCTCTTTGTTTATAATTTTATGTGACATAAAATAAATTTAATATCTATAATGCGTAGTAAAAAAACGTTGTTAATATTTAGATGCACATTACTTTTTCTCTTTTCTAAATACTTTTTGAAAAGGTCTTTCTAGTCTTGCCATTTTATTCTAAAGTTAAATATTATTATATAAATTAGTGCAAGAAAGTAATATTCAAAAATTTTGTATTATATATCGAAAACACAAAGGACAGAAGAAAACATTTCACTATCAGTAAATATTAATTAATTGAAAGTAAAAAAACATGCTAATTACATTTCTTCTTATATAACGAATTTTTAGTTTTAATCTTTCAAAATTTATATTTATTCGTAATTTATCTTACAAATATGATTTATGACAAAGTTTTAAAGTTATGATCCAATAAAAAGATCCAATAAAATATTTATTACGAAAGAGAAAATTTTTTTTATGTAAATCATTTCAAACTTCATTAGTTATATTGTTACTGTAATTTAAATAAATTATTAAGAATTTATATTAATGATGAATTGAAATAGAATTTATATTGTAATATTAAATTTTGGCAGGGTGTAACATAATAATGAGATACTCATGTCAATATGAAATTCATGAAAATGCATATTACGAAGATATAAAAATTTAAATTGACTACGTTATTAGTTGTGTATATACATACATGCGTTTTTTGGTGCATATGCAAGCCTATCTATCATTCATTTCGGATTTTATATTATCTCTCTCCCTATTTCTCTTTCCTCTCAGCTTCTCTCTCTCTCTCTCTCTCTCTCTCTCTCTCTCTCTCTCTATTTCTTTAAAAATTATCAATCGTGATACGCACTGAACTTTTTTAATAAATTCCGAAAGTTTTTTCAATTTGTGAGCTAGACTGTCCATTTATTATTTGATACTTTTATCGCGTCGTTACCATAAAATGCGTTTCTTACTCCAAAGTATACCATGTTAATTAGTCACAAATCGATTTTGGCGGCAGCACATGACTATATCATTTAAAAAAAACGTGAGGAGAAATAGAAAGAAAGAATTTTTTTCTATGATATACAATATACAATACGTATACAATATATTAAGTTAAACTCTATAAAAAAATTCAATTGTTAAATCGATCATTGTTTTCCAGCAAAAGTTGCTTATATGTTATTAAACTTATAACAAAAGATGAAAAATATAAAAGACGTAAAAGTAAAATTGTTGTATAGCAGTTATTGCTTAGTTTCTCTATTGTAATTGCTGCGTAGCCCATAATAGAAAATAAAATAAATTTAACAAAGGAAAAAGGCAGCACAAAAAAATAGGTTGAACACAGCATAGGTAGTAGAACGACCATAATAGACGTATAAATATCTCTCTCTCTCTCTCTCTCTCATTCATCTCTTTTTAAATATAAGTTTTGTGAGATGTTATACAACAGCTATATACACCGGTAGCATTACGTAAGCGTCACGCTGTGAATATAATTCCGAAATATATTACGCGTTGAAATATATTCTGCGAAATTCCAAGGCACGCTCCTTGCTTCGCTCGGTTTCTTCCTTTTGTTGCAGTTCCCCTATAATATCGTATGAAAGTAAATGTTACCATGTGCGGTCAGATTTCACACAAAAATGTAGGAAAATAGTCTCGGTGATTTCAAGTTACAACATCCCTCGGGATATACATAAGCCTGGCATCTCATTCAAATTTCATAACGAATGATTATCGTGTTTTTTCTCATTTTGAGCATATGTGGAATACTCAATTTTTTTCTCTCCGCGTAGCCTATTTAATTTTTAATTAATTCGAAACAAACTTTTATATTTAAAGTAAAGAAGGTTTTCCTGTTTAATACTGTCGAATGTATATAAAAATTTTTGAATTTTCGAATTCATAGTAAATTTGTGGATTGTCGGTCGAAATTTGATTATGTCAGGTCGTTTAATTTCCCAATGGAAATCTGCGTTCAAATTGCTAATTGTGTGCGTCAATTCTTCCGTAGAATACACGGGAAATTACAAAACATGTGCTTTTTCTTACGCGTTTATTTTTATAAAATAACATTGTGTCGCGACCAGAATTGAAAGCAACGAATACTCCAGCAAAAGTCAACACGAAGGTGTTGTTGAGAAGAAGAGCGAGGAAAAAGTAGGACCGTCCACGTTTCTAAACTGCAGCTGGAGAGTTTTTTACGCGAGCCACGAAACGTGTAGCTACAATGGCTATGCGTATACAATATACGAGAGCTAGAACCGAGTCGGATTGCGCAAGGTAAATGCAGGAATATAGTGAAAATACATAGCGCTACGCTGCGCTGCGCCGAATTACTGCGTGTGTGTATATACGTGCCCTAGAAAAATATTTGTTAATCCCACGATGCAGATTTCGTTAAGCGACGCAAATCCTTCATTCGCTTTCGGGAAATCCTCTCTTTCATTATGGAGATCGTCGCACGCACGAGGGATAGATCGCGTTTATTTTCCCGTTTTGTTTTTCCTAAGCTTTGTACTCTGCGCATATGTTATTCAGACTGCATTGTACATCCATAAGAATTACCAGAAAGAGGGGGAGAGAGAGAGAGAGAGAGAGAGAGAGAGAGAGAGAGATTGTCAATTCATATACAATAAAACACATACGTATGCAAAGGCAAAGTGTATTGTGATACTTTTGCCTTTGTCATCGCTTAATATTTCTGTCAATCGAATGGATTTAAAATCCATGAATTCGAACGGTTAAATTTATTGTATATTTTATAAAGTGTAACTCAAATTTTTTAACAATATATCTTTTTTGATTATTGAAAATAGCGTCAAATGTAAAAAATTAAATGTTACAGATATAACGTACAATTATATTTGCCATAGTTTCCATTTCACAGGATTATTTAATATTTACTATTATGTATTATTTCGGTTATATTATTATTATTATTATTCAAATTATTCAATCATGTTTCCCATCATCTGGCTATCACTATGATAGCGCGCGCGTAATCAATTGTAACTACCTATCTTAAATTACGTGTATATTGAATGTTGTGTGAAACAATAATACGGGCAATAATTTACGCTGCAATAAGTTCCAACCAGAGCAAAATCGCTAAAAGCAATTTGCAGCTCTGACTGCAATACGTTTAATTAACCGGAAGATATCGATGATATCAGTATAACATCCAAAATTGGAATAAATGCTAAACTTGCATTACTTCTAATATATATAATTATTCTAAAAAAACGATTTCTAGGAAGATTTATTAACAAAATGAATCAAAATAAATATGAAATATTTATTTGTTGATTCAGATTAATTTAAGCGCAGTATTAAAATCTTTACGTAACAGATTTCAATTCAATAATTTTAATGATTAAATTTTCTGCATTGAATAATATACATGGAAAATATCAGGTTTTCGATAAAATTTCGTATGATAAGATTTACCTCAAAAGATAACTTTCTAAGAGAACTTTCTATTGCGTTAAAATATAGTGCCTACACTATAAAAACATTACTTGTAAAATTTCAATAATAGGTAATTTAGGATCTACTATCAAAAATGTATATTTACACACACGTAAAGTAAAGTCACAACTTACAAATAAAACTATTCTTCTTTATAGTAATTAAACAATTTTCAAAGGTCAATTTATATAATTGAAGTTAAATTTATAGAAATACTTAAATATTAATTCGTCAATGAATTACGCACAATTTTTCTTGAGCCTCGTTATTGATATGTACAAACATGAAAATGCAATATAATATGTTATATATTATCATTGTGTATAATATTACAAAAATTTACACATTTATGTGAAAATTATAAAATATACATTATTAATTTCCTATCAATAGATATATTTACATAATTATGTAAAAAAAGTACTAATTTTGTAAAAAGAAGCGCTCAATTTTATGTATGTCCACTGTAATTGTGCAATTTTTATACATATTTAATAATTTTACATGCTTTTTTACATTGTACATAATATATACAAATAGACTAGTCAACATTTTTATATATTCGCAACATAAATTTTATTAAAATGTTTTTAATCTTTTCAAATCTTTTTAATGTTTCCAATCTTTTTGAAAGATCTATTTTACGATTATTTTGCTTCTGTGTTATTCTCGGCGTAATATTCAAAATTATTCGAGGTTTCATCACCAGTTTAGTCCGCGAATTAATTTAATAGGACAGCAAAGGCTGGCATTATAGTGCATGAACTCTTGCGTTATGCATGCTCGCAGCACGTAGTACACCATTTATCTACTTATCCACTCGCTATGAACTGTTCCTAGAATTACTGACTCGCGATAGTTAACTGGGAGAACGGCAAACCACTTCGCAAAACGTTTTGCTGCTTTCGGTCTGCACCCACGAGACCTTTCTAACGAGCGGATGTTACAGCGATGACGTAACGCACAGAGCGACAGTTTACACGTGCAACGATAATTTATTCTCTTTCCGCATAATTTATAAGGTTCGCAGTCACCGACTTCCTTCAAGAGCGACGTGGACCGATACCGTCGCAGATTCCCCCATCGCATGCATCTACGAATTTCCGATATATCGGTAAACCTGTGACATAACGCCCTTGCAGATGGGTTGTAAAGCTAGAACTCTACATGCTCCGTTTCCGATGGCACGCAATCTCTATCAATTTGTATCCTGCAGCCTGTTGCAACACAATAAAATAAAATTGGGTAGCGCGAATGCGTTTGGCGCGTGTTTTAATTTTCGATATTAAACTGATACTTTTAAAATGGATTATTCAATATTATCCATTAGATAAAAATTGGATCAAAGTTCTTTGTAGGAAAGTCTATTGACAGTTCCGATCAGATTATTTACGAAATTAGGCCACATTTACGGAATACCAGGAGAAATGTGAAAAAAAGAGGTAGAAGATAATATAAGACTACGTAAAATACTAAATTCAAAACGAGCTTATACTTTATTATATTTACGTTTTGTTTTGTTACAAAAGTTTTCTAAGTAAGCAGGGAATTACTTTATATTGAAAAAAAATATTAAGAATTGTTTACAACTGATTCAAAGTGCATACTTCAAATTAAAACTTATTAACAGATATAAAAATTAAACTATCATATCTACATCTGTGAACACAAACAAAAGTTAGTATTTTTGTTAAAATAAATATTTCTTTTGATAGTAATTTGGAATTTATTGTTATATCTTGTCAATCTTTGTGCTATCTGTTAAACTGCGTTTATTAGTTATTAGGAAATGCTGTAGAATAATTTATTAAATAACTGTTTAAATAGTTTTGTAGGTTTATTTTAAATGGACTTCTATAGCGAATTTACTTACAATAACCTTACGAATCGTTGTTCCTTTTTATGTTTTCATTGTTCGCGAATCTTCGGTTATCTTCAATCTCATCGTTTTTCCGACATCTTGAAAAATATCATGGCTATCGTATCGCGTATCATTTCGTATTCTTCTTTATCGGGGATCGCAGTAAAAGAGAAAATACATTCACCTTGGGATATCATAAAGTAATATTGACACTTCTCAAAGAAGGGAAACAGTTTTTCAGATTGTTTAACGAGAAAAACTGACACTTGTCGGTATTATGTGAGATAATAAATTAAAACAAACCATTCTCTCTCTCTTTAATTTTTGCATGACATTGTTATTTGCAATTGATATGTAAAAAATACAGATATATATATATATATATATATATTGTATTTTTATATAAAAATATAATTAAAGTAATCTAATTAATCTAATCCATTAATCTAATCCAAGTAACTAAATTAATATAATCCACAATTTAAAAATTAAGAAAATTTCAAATTTTTACTGAAGTGGATTAAGCCATTGTTGTAGAAAACTCTTCATATTAAAATGTCATTTGCATCACAAGAAAAAATCAACTCCAGATTGTATGAAAAATATATTTTTGCAGTATATAGGATATTTAGTATATCATTAAGAAGACACATCCAAGAAGTGCATTTTAACACTTAATTAGAGGTGCAGTCATTTAGTCGCAATATGCAAGGATGCGATAAATGAGGGTAAGCAGAGTAGAAGCGAGCGCTCGAATAGTCGACATTGGCATCGTTCAGAGATGCGCACAGAATTTTAATGAACTCTTTGCCTTTGTGCGCTAAGCTCCTTTCACCAGAAACCATCCCGTAGGACCGCGCAGGCATGAAATTTTTATGAAAACACGGATCATTCGTCTCGCGTCTCGTCTTCCCATCTCCGCGCGACCATTTGTCCTGTCGTAACGACATTTTTCCTGACGCTTTAACGAGAACTTGGGCTGTTTTTTTTCCCCCGTGTAATCGTTCGCGACGCGTAATAGAATAGAAAAGCGCTTAAAACACGGGATCCCACATGTACATACTGAGTCATACGGTCTCTCGATGTCGATCGATCCGTCCATCTGGCGCAACGCCGAAGCGGTGCACCAATTTTAAATGAAAAATTGGACAAAGTAGAAAACTTACTACGAACAAGGAACTTAGAACAAGCATTTGGTAGAACTACTCGGAAATTTAATAAAAACCTCAGTGTACGTTAAAATGACAAGCTTTATTGAATACTATATTTAAAGTTTACTAAAATTATATTCACGTTATCTATAGTTACATAAAAAATTGAAATATTTTGCAATTTCTGTATCCAGGTCATCATACATTCGCACTAAACAGAAAAAGAGACATAAATGCTGCGACTAATAAAATGGAAGTTTTATTATTTTTCCTAATGGTTTTCGCGTTATGAGAAATGGAATATGCAATGTTTTTCTATTTGTCTCTCACACGGCTTGTGAACATTTACAATCACAATTAAAATTCAATTTATTACTCGTTGTTTTCAAATCATTTTCTGTTCTTCTAATTTATTACGGTATTGAATTAATTAATTTATTTATTTATTAATAATGTCTGTTCGCTTTACGCTAGTATAGTGAAACTCGGATGGGTAATTTTCGTCTATTGGTTTTCTCGCATCGCCTACATTGCTTCTACACAACATCGTTCGTGTAACGTGACTAAATCCCCGTCACAACGCCGAAATTGCCGCATCGCGGCTATAGGATTTCCTATTTTATTTTCCGTTTCGTGCGAGTCCCTTTTGTTTAACGTTTCATGACGGCGCGATGCAGTGCGGCGCGATGTCTCTTCTCTCCTCTTCTATTCTCAAATGGATTTTGCATAAGAACGGGACGCGCCTCGTCTCGCGTGCAGTAAAGCGTGCATAAGTACTTTCTTTCGTAGCAGATATTCATGGAGAGGTCGTAGCAACTGTGCCATCGGAAAACATTCGTAACGGCTTTCATTCGCGAGTCTCTCGCGATTACACTATCCATCTCCCTCTTCTCTCAAGAAGCTCGTTTCTTTTCTGCGTACGATCCGCTTGGACGACGAAGAAAAGAATGCGAAATGATGCACGATGCTTTCCGAGGAACTGAAAGGAGGAAGCGATAGTTGGATTGAAGGGTCCTCAGGATATATGAGGGAAAGGACAATGTTGGGCGTTATTGTGAGGAAAAATATCTTTCGATTCAAGATTTGACAGTACAGCTGTGATATTGCATAAATGATGAATGAAGCAATAAATGCCGTGCACGATGTATACGTGAAATATTGATACATATGTGATAACTGTTTTTTAAATGAGTTAGAAAGCGCGCGCACGCGCACGCAATACGGGAAGTTAATCTCGAAAAATTCTTATTAATTCTATGTCACAGTTAGATTTAATTATGCTACAAATTAACGACGCTGTAAAATTATTACAAATGCACTTTTGAAATACGGTTTGTTGCAAAAAATTATCATTTGTGCTTATATTAAGAATCCTAAATTCTAGTTTTACACTCTTAGTCTTTTTTTTTAATTAATAATAAACATTAAAAAGTTCTTTCCAATACACAAATGATATAAATACAATTGGAATTAATGCGTTTTCATCGCAACAATGCAGCAGATAAGAACTTGGATTTTCATTAATCCAAACTGTACTTATACCACCTGTGTACATCGAATAAAAGTCGATTAATCCTGAAATATTGTAAAATACTTAACTTTTTTCCTTTTTTTCCCTGAGATTTATTATCCCGATAAGTTAATCGACTAGATGACATAAAAATTTTTATATTTATTATTTAATTTCGTATTAGTTTTAAAAAAAACTAAGGTGTTTGAATTTAAGGATTAATATAAACACGCGAAGGACTATTTTTTGCAATAAACCGCATTTCAAAAGCATGGTCTCACTTCTAGTTCTCCGCTGGTAAGATGTTTAAGAGTCAGTTGTGGCTCAAAGTTATAATTCTATCATTTATTTATATATATATTATACATATATATGATATATATATTGTGTGCATTTTTTTAACTGTATATTTTCTGCGTTATATATATAAAATTTATTATTATATTATTATAATTTGTATAAAATTTACTAGTAAATGGCACAATAACTTCAAAATGCCATAAATATAAAAGTTTGAAGAACTAACGAGAAGTTTTCAAATTTCAGGTTTTTACCATTTTGCTTTAATGGAAAAAAACAACTACAGACTAACAAGTTCTCGTTTTACACATACGCATCAGTGTGAGTGTGTAAAGATTTTTTGTTTACGCATAGCGACGAACAGAGCGTCAGGATTTCCAGGATTTTGCGCATTTACGTAATCCTTACCTGTCCACTACGGACCTGCACATTTCTGTTACCGTGTTAAAAGCAAGATCCATACAAAACATATTCATACATTCGACCACTGCGCGCTATTATAACTTATGCACGTGGAAAATAGAAGGATAATTACATGATACGTTTTCCCTTCTGTGTTCACATTCGCATCGAATTTGGCAAATACTTAAAAATTATTAGCTAAAATAAAATTGTTCGCATTATTTAAGTTATAGTATTCACTGTTCTATTAAGATGTATAATTTTCAAATAATTTCTGATAATTAAATCAAGAATGTTTTTAAAAATAGTATTTACATTATTGCAAATTACGCATTGCATTAATATTGTTAAAATTATTACTAATAAATATTCTAAATATTTTAAATCAATTTATTCTTTTCAATAATAGATTTAAAAAGGATTAATAATAATAATATGATAGTAGTTTAAATTGTTTTAATAAATTTTACATTTCAAAAATTACAATTCTACAAACAATTTGAAGAATTTTATTTTTGCAGTTTAAAGAACTTTTGAAAATATTAATTAATTCAAAATCTTCAAATTCATATTCGAAAAACTAAATCTTTAAATAAAAATCTTAAAAATATTTTAAAGTCTGAAAATTGGCACAGTGAAATATTTTGGATAAAAGGTAGATTCAAAGAACTTGATATTAAACAATTTAAGTACATTAAGATCTACGCATTTAAAAAATTTAAATAACCGAAAATTTAAAGCTTTAGTGTCCCAGAATATAAAAATCTAAAGGTAATTAAAGTTTAACACTCATACTAAGGAACTGCAAATTCAACTTTTCTAGAAGCTACAGATTTAAATATTCAAGAATCCACGAATATATATTCTAACTCCTGGTAGAGTAACTTTATTAATGAAAAAACCAAGAAAACTTCCTAACAGTACAACATGCCATGCTCAGTTTAATATATTCTCGCAACACGTAGACTTTATAAGCTAGGCATTAGTCGAAGAATGGCGAAATGGTGCGAACGTGGTACTGTTCGAGTTTTGTAGAGAAGTTCTGTAGTCACATCCGGTATTTTGTACACCACTTTTCAACTCCAGTTGTACCTCAGATACTTTCACGGAAAAGGTTCGAGATTCTGCGAATTTTTATTATATCGCTACATATTATCAAATCCAGTCTAAATAATTCCTTTTTTATATAAAGATAATGAAAAAAATAACAAAAAAATGTGTCTGTTTATTTACAAGTTTGATAGTTCTTCAAATTAAGAATATGTTTATTTTTTGTATCATTTAATTAAAAATTTTACAGAAAAAAATGTAAATTTATCAATTATTTATGATTTTATTTATTCAACAATCATATTTGTGTAATATAATACATTAAAGATTTTTGTATATTTTCTAAATCGTTGAAAAATATTAAGGCGACTCTAGATAACATGGAGAATATATATGTCAACATCAGGAAATATTACACACATACAAAAGCATGTATAATTATTCATATGAATGTAGGCCAATATTTAGCGAATGTGCGCAAAGTTGGTACATTGGCCATGTCATCTAGAGCCTTTAGAGAGCGAATATTTAAAACTCGCGTTTAACTTCTTGTACATGACGCACAGTAAATGTTGCACTTGTTCGGCTCTTTTACTTCACATTAAATGATAAGGGTCGCGCATAAAGGTGAGAGATGGAAGCAACGTTATATGAACCGACACAAACAGAAAACGTTGAATTTCGGGGATGGACGGTGTATACATGGTACATGGCAATCTAGATTTGAATATGCATGAGGATCAAGGCGTATGGCACATAGCTTGCGCCTTCGGTTTATCGTGACTCGAGATACGTTGCAAAGCCATCTCGATGACAAAACAAACAGCATATCGAGGATTATAAAATTCGCATCCAGAATATACAAAATTCTCGGAAAAATATTTGTCTCGAAAATAACAGAAGACAAATTCCATCATCATACTAACAATATAATGTATATAGATACTTATACGCAGATAATAAATTTGATTAAACACCGAAAAATAGTATATTATAAAGCGAAAAAAATAAACTCATATTTTAATTAATTTAAGTTGATTTAATTAAGATTTAGTGCAAAATTTTTTCTAAAGTTACTCATTTTTATCAAACATTTTTATTGTTATTTCAACGTTATGTTTTTTATGACAAGTACATTAAATTCGATACAATATTGAAAATAATCGGTCTTCAGTATGTTAAAATAGCTCATTAGCTTTTTATTCTATTAAACCGGTATTTATTATATTATATTTATAGAAATATTTTTGCGGAATATTCTTGATGTCATCATTTTTTTGCAGCAAAAAGAATTGAACATTCTATTGATAAAAGCTCTCGTAACTTCGCTACGACCGAGACATGTCGACAAAATGATTTTTCGTGGGCGAGAGAGAAGAGATAAAATTCCCTAAAAACCTGTTCGAAATACCTTCCTATCTTAAAGATAGAACGGAGCAATTATCGTCAGTTAGTGTTCGTCCATCAGCACTCGCGAAAATGCATCGTATGCATTAACCGGAAGATCCAGCAACTCTTTCGCTGTACATAGTAACATCTACTCACGTTTTCGATACTTGTGATCCTCCACATGCACTAGCGTATTTTTTCGAAGTGTACTTTACGAGAATAAAAGTATCTTCTATACGTGACGTCACGTAATACGCGCTAAACCTTCGCGCGCGCGTGAAACTTTATATGCGTGATACGTGCAAAGCTTTATTGTGATTCAGTTGCTCTTTCCATTTGTGAGATGCAATTTTCGAGGTACCGCTATTTAAATACGATAGTTTGGGTTATAGCCGTGCACATATATTCATATGTAGGTACTTGTTACATAAATTCAGAGTTTATAAACTCATACGTATTCGTATGTAAATATAAATTCCAAACTATTAACTTTTTAAGTCTCAACTTCCGACTGTCAGTTCTGAACCTTTAACAGACATTTCTCAGTTTATATTATCGTTGTAAGCAATAATGACAAATGAATAATTTTAGAAAATTCATTACACATATTTTTACTTCTGTTTAATAAATAATAATTGGCAATAAAAGGACACTAAATTTTGAAACCATTATCATCCGTTTTTTTTTTAAATGAGTAAAATCCCACCGAATATATATATCTTTGTTTCAGAATCACAAAAAAGTGAGAGCGCAAAAAGTGTGGGCGACCGCGCGAAATTTTCTCGAGTTTATCGCGCGTTAATAAAATGATAACACGTGACCACGTGCTTTTACATGGAATAGTTACACGTTTTATGGCCTCATTGCCGGTCCAGCACTCCTATATTCGTATTATGGACATCCCAAGAACGTGAACCAAATGACGTTCTTAGCCGCGGAAATTGCATTCGCTATTTGCCCAGCTGCGACGCGCGCGCGTTTTTGTTGGTATGCTAACGCTGCAAAGCGGCAAAATTCGGCCGGCGCGTCTAATAAGTAGCGTGCAATAAGAGGATGACGTACGGCCGCATTACAAATGTCCCGCGCCGCGGCCGACTGCCTGGCTTGCAGCAGGATACAGAATGGTGTATCGCGGCGCACTAATTGCAGGCTTTATGCTCTGCATATATGTAATGCATCCTAATTGGAAATGTAGTTCCTGAGTGCCTCATTAATGACGTATGCATTTCGACGGACTTTTTCCGCACCGTTTGTAGATGAAACGATAAATTATAAATGACGAAGTTTCACTGTTATTTCAATCGAACGGTACAAATTGTTGGAGGTTGCGAGGTTGTCAATCGTATTTACATATCATACAAACTAACGGATATATATATACTAACTGCAGATACACTCGCTTTTAACGCTTATGTCATTTATCGTCATTACGCATGGTCACTAATCGCTTTATATTATCGATGCTGAAGCGAAAATATTATATGCATATTGAATGCCTTGTTGTACGGTAACTCGTGTTAATAGCAAATAATTTAATATGCACGGAACATACAGTTTTGACAAAAAAAAAACTTCATTGTCACTTTTATTGACAGATATGAATGAAGACTTTAATTAATGATACTTCACGCGGAATATCTTTATTAAAAAAAACTTCTAGACGGTTCAGAATGAAACTTCTTCTATAGCTTTTGACTCGCTTATTTGCTTTCTTAATCCCAGTTAATCATGAGCATTATTCATCCCTAGGTGACGTCTTCGTACGTAAGAAAGTTGTAAATGAAGATCGATCAGCTATTTGCATCTTTGTGTTATATACTCGCAATTTCTGAATATGTACAAAATAATTAGTATAGTAAATGAAAATCTTAGGAACGCAATATCACAAAAGACAGTCGATTTAAATTTTCGAATAAAAGCAGTTCAGAAGTGATCAGAAAGTTAAAGTAATTTAAATTTAAATGAGAGAAGGTATTAATTATCTTGTATATTATTCACATGATCACTTATTTATGCAATAAAATATATTTCAGTGAAACACATGTGTGATACGCATGCTTCGTATATATTATACATTATATAAAGAGATATGTAAGTATATTACATTGAACGTAAAGTCTTTTTCGGAACGGAATATCTCTACAGAAAGAAGAGTCTTACGTAAACGTATGCGAAGTAGGAACAATGTAAATACGGCGCGAAAGCCTTGTCAGAATAATCCAGTTTTATAATGCACTTTATTATGCGGAAACGGACTGACGTTCGTAGGAACGGATTGTATATACATGTATTGTTATATGAAACACGCATATGTACAAACAAGCGGACTGTCTTCTCTTTATTACCGCGTCTTTACATCTTTTTTAAATATTAATTTCAGAAGAAGGCAATTAAGAGTGCCATCGCGTCAGCTTCCCGTCTTTTTCTGTTCCGATTAAACGCTAGGAATATTAATTCTGTTTCGAATTGTATTCGCATGAAATGAAATTATCGGTATATTAATATTGCGCGTATTTTAAGCGTACAATTTTACAATTTTCCGCGATTGTCTGTACGTGTCCCTCTTTTTTCTATTTTTATTGGAAAATGCTGAACGTAATAAAATGAAACTCGTAAGTCATGCGAATAATTTCGACGCTTGAAAAATCTCTTTAATACATCAGAATATATTTTTATTATGCATTAAAATATACTTTGCTAATGAATTTAATTACCTAATTAAAACAGTCGTGATGAATTTGAAATTCATTGGAAATTTCGCGAAAGGATCATTTTATTAACTGAGAATTATGGAAGAACGTAATAATGTAAAAAGTTGTATTTATGACGTTACACTCGTTTACAGATGTATTTGTCAAAAAATGTCAGATCGAAAGAGAACTATAAAATACAACACTATAATATATATAACCAAAAAAAATTAGTTAAATAGAGCTACACAGTTCTCCGAGAGATGTCCTTGGAATGTCTTTAGGATATCCTTTGGAGAACTATATTGTGTAATAATTAATTGGCTTAAAATAAATAGTAATTTTAACAAATTTTTTCTTCTATTTTCGTCAGAATTACAATTTTCTTTTGGTTTCTTTTATTCTTCTTTCCCTTCTTTCTCTTTTTCTGAATCTTTCTTTTCTCTTCCTCAACAACGTTCTCGTTTGTTGTAATGTTGTAACAAATTTTCGTAACATGTAGTTGGATACTACATACGACAAAACTTGCTATGTTACAGTAATTAAATTATACAAATTTAAATAACATAGGTCTATTCTTTAGTACTGTGTGAATTAAAATTATTTAATTCCATTAAAAATTAAAATTAAAAAAGACCCGTTATGTGTGTGTGTGCCAAAACACGATCATAAGTTTTTTACAATGTTCCAAGATGCTTATTAGCATCAGTAGATATTGTTAAACTTTGTCAACTTATTTTGTAATTACTTATAGTAAATACTTATGTAAATCTATAGCTTCAGTTTAGGACTGTTTCAAGATCGACAAATATCGACGCGCAGTTTTCATCAATTAAAAGTTGTAAAAGTTCATACAAGAATATTATTAAACAAGCTTTAACCAATATGGTGCTCTTCGCATGTGTTATGATTGCAAACATTATGCTTTTTATCAGACTAGAAAAGGTAGATGTTTTTTCTAGTTCATCTCCATCAAATATTGCTTTTAATGTCGTTTATCAAAGAAGCAACTGTAAAAAATATTGTAATATTTCATTGTATATTAGTTTAAATACAATATTAGAAAATTATCAAAAAATTCACAGTTATAATTCTTTTTAAATAGATTTGATATAAGATATTTAATATATATAGTATAAGCATAATACATTGCAATTTATCAGACAAATTTTTTACATATATAATTTTTAATTAGATTTTTCTCTCCGAAACTACTCGATTTATCAAACAGCAGTGTATTTAAAAAGAAAGTTTTATTTTTGAGATATTCATTTATTTTATTAATAATTTTGCAAATACATCCGAGATATTATATTATAAGTTACTTACAGAAAAATATTGAAGAAATTATTAAAAAATATTAAAATTAAAATTGTTCTTTTTATATCGCTCTCTTATTTCAAAAGAAATAACGATAAAAACGTGATTTTCAAATTATTATCACAAATGCCATAAAACATTTTATCAAAAGTGAAATAATCCAATTTTATAAAAAATTATCATGATGTCAACAACATCAAAAAGATAATTTTAAAAAATCTTCAAAATAGTCACAAAAAAATAATTTTTTAAGAGCTGTGAAACGAAAATGACATTTAATCATTAAAAATATATTTTTTGCCGACATTGTTTGAATAATTAATAATTTTCTGTCAAATTGAAAACACTTCTCCCTTTTTTCTGAAAAAATATTTAGAGTTATGTCACTTTTAAAGTAAGGGAGTAATATGCCTCATGCAATCCCATACATAAATAAAACAACGCGTGAAATGTGACATTTTTATTCAATATGATACCAGAAGATATACACGAAAACGATTTCGTAAAAACGAAAAATACGTATGGTACATATTGCTTTGCGTATCAAGTTTGCAAAAATCACTATTTGATGAGAGTGCATTTAGCAGCGGAAAAATAAAGCTGCGATTCGATGAATAACTAAAACACTCTGCATTGTATCAATTGGCTTGAATACGTTTTTTTAAAGTATGCTTTAATGGCGCGCGTTTTCAAAATAATCATTAACGGATGCAGCAACTAAAATGTTCAGCAAATAATAAGGGAATTGTTTGTTACCAGAATAAATTATAACGACAAGCCGTACAAAACGACCATGCAACATTTAAATCCGCCATTGGGTATACGTTGTCACCTGGTCGCGTAAACAATCCTTTTGGAATGCCATTATATATTCGCGCGCCGGAATCGTATAAAACAAATACTGCCTGGCGTATGTAGTTCATTCGCTTACACTTGCGAGAGCGCAATGGAGCACGGTGGTAGTTTCCGGAGCGGTAAATAATCCCACAGCAACCTGAGCCGAGGAACCGAGAACTAATAATAATTGGCAGCAAAATGAGTTATCCGGTATTTATTCTTTAATTATTTAACGCATTTTCGATATTGTTCCTAACTAAATATTGTCTAACTCTAAATCAATATTTTTAAGTAGAACTTACATAATTAATAATCCTAAAAGCCTATACACACATAATACATATTTAATGTTAATTATTATTATAACAATAAGTGTACTTATATTAATGAAAACTAATACAGTTTAATAATACATTAAACATTTATGCTTTATTTATCGATATTACTTATTTTTACTATCTTATAATTATATAACTTATAATATTATTAACATGGCTACCTATTATATTATTAACAAAATTGCTATGCCACAGATCTGGCAATGAATCGAAGCTTTATCCTCTCTGTACTCAATAATTTTCGAAATATGAATATATCGGATTTCGATATTTCTTTACATTCCGATACTCATTTTTCAAATGTCTATTTGAATATTCGATCATTTTCGTAATATGCTATATTTTATATATATATAATAACTTTATTTGTCAAATGTATAAAATAGATAAACAATGGAACTGTATAATAAAAAGCCGTCATTACTTTTTTAATACCTACAATTTACATTTTGCTTGGGAGAAAAACGTTATACTTTTTACTTGAGTGTTTTATTACAATTCTGAATAATAATATTACATAGCACAATTTAAATATTTGTCGTAATTTTCATGTCGTTGAATCAAAATTCTTGTTACATTATTTCATGTTAATTGTTCATTTTCATTAATAACGCACTCTTTTGTGCGAAGTTTTTTGTACAAAAGTATATTCGATAAATGAAAGAGATTCTTTATTGCAATACTTTTACGAAACTTAATTTGCAAAATGTGACCGCTTTATCGAAAAAAAGCTCGTTTCATTGCGCAACAATGAATTTCATTTGTTCCAGGTCGTACGGTGGAACTAGCTGCATAAATTACACAACGTTTAATGAAATCAGAGCAACGTGCGCGAGCTATTGTCGACGCGGAGGAACTGAAGTATTAATTATGGATGTTATTATTCAATAATACATTGCCGCGATTTCTCGTCCGAAATTTGACCAAACGGTGTGCCGTGCCAGTTCTAACTCAGTCGGAAATTACGCTTGTCACGATGCGAAATCGCGTGCGCAATCGAATGAAATCGATAAATAAAATCCGCAGCTACAACGTCGGTGGTAACTGGAGAAGAATATTTTCACACACGGAGAACTCGAGAAAATCCGTGAGAAATGCGCCTAGGGTCGTCGTGAAAATAAATCTGAATAAATCGAACGTTGCAAATCGGACGTGATAGATGCGTACGATTATTACTGCGGATTCACTGGACTCTGCAATTTTTCCGTTGGTATCGCTATACAGCCAACTCACACCTATACCTTTCGGTATTTCTTATATCTCTTTAGGTACATTTATTTATGTTATCTAAGCGTGAGGCACATACAATATAGTTCTTTATGCGGTTTCGTTCTGATGTATTTTAAAACTCCGCTATTTATATCAGACTTACGATCGCAGTATTCCGTTTATTTAAGAAAGAAATTTTAATAATATTCAATGTAATCTATAACGAATTGATAAAAATGCGACATTCGTGAAATTGTATACCTACATTGAATTATTTATTAATAAATGACTAGTTGCTGCTGTGCGAGTGTCAATGTTACGTCTCCGGTTTCCTACAATAAAAAGCAGTGTGCTGCTTTTTTTTTTTCGTTAACTCGTTCGACATTTCCGCGACGAAACCGTCATGTCAAATAAACGACGAGATAGATCGACAGACAGCGGTCCGGATGCGCCGAGAAAAAGCATCGCCAAACTGTCGTCCATAACCGAGATCATTCCCGAGAGACTTGGCAGTCACGTAACCATCGCCGATAGAAACAAGTGGCATGCGAGAAATCGAAATCACGATAAATCGGGCAAGTATCGGACGTGTACACTCTGCATGAGGAGTCACTGTCGGGATATAAATAAAAGCAAACAGGGAGAATGTATGCGACTCGACGGTATATGTTTGAGAAGGAAACATCCTAAGAAACGATACGATTGGGACGTCGAGTATGAGGTTGTGGGGGGAATAAAAAGAACTTAGTTTCTTTGGATAAATGTGAACTTGATTGTCATAACGTTAAATAAACACTTATGCATGTTCCACTTACGATTTACATTTTATTTCGTCAAACCAGCTGTAATTCATAATTTTTTTAAAAACTGCATGTAAGTTAATGCACAGTAAAAAATCGTGCGTCCATATGTAGAATTTTTCTTGTGTTACCACATTTTGATTATTACTTCAATGTAAAATCAACATACAACTGATATGTT